>NC_045961.1:91763113-91958113 GCF_010909765.2 Amblyraja radiata | reverse complement strand
TGAACAAGTGTTTCCTCGTCTCCGTTCTAAATGGCTTACTCCTTATTCTTAAACTGTGGCCCCTGGTTCTGGACTCCCCCAACATCGGGAACATGTTTCCTGCCCCTAGCTTGTCCAAACCCTTAATAATCTTATATGTTTCAATAAGATCCCCTCTCGTCCTTCTAAATTCCAGAGTTTACAAGCCCAGCCGTTCCATTCTCTCAGCATATGACAGTCCCGCCATCCCGGGAATTAACCTTGTAAGCCTATGCTGCACTCCCTTAATAGCAAGAATGTCCTTCCTCAAATAGGGGACCAAAACCGCACACAATACTCCAGGTGTGGTCTCACTAGGGCCCTGTACCACTGCAGAAGGACCTCTTTGCTCCAATACTCAACTCCTCCTGTTATAAAGGCCAACATGCCATTCACTTTCTTCACTGCCTGCTGTACCTGCATGCTTACTTTCATTGACTGATGAACAAGGACCCCCAGATCCAGTTGTACTTCCCCTTTTCCCAACTTGCCACCATTTAGATAATAATCTGCCTTCCTGTTTTTGCTACCAAAGTGGATAACCTCACATTTATCCACATTAAACTGCATCTGCCATGCATCTGTCCACTCACCCAACCTGTCCAAGTTACCCTGCATTCTCATAGCATCCTCCTCACAGTTCACACTGCCACCCAGCTTTGTGTCATCTGCAAATTTGCTAATGTTACTTGGAATCCCTTCATCCAAATCATTGTTGTATATTGTAAATAGCTGCAGTCCCAGCACCGAGCCTGGCAGGTCAAAGCAGAGAGTAAATTATGCAGATGTTGCCCGACCTGCTGAGTGGCTCTAGCACTTTGTGTCCTTTTGTGTAAACCCAGCATCTGCAGTTCCTTTTTTCTACATTTGGACTGGGGAGATGACTGCATTCAGTAATGAGACAATAGAAATATTGATCTTAGCACATATAATCACAATCAGTAAGAACTGAATCAAGGTGCCGCAGGGTCTGTGTGGATGAAAGGTGTTTAAGCCCAATTGATCAAATCCTTCCTGACAACAAACCCAGTCACCTCTGTAGCACTTTCATGAATGGATCCATTGTCCTGTTCCACTTTTCCAGCCAAACCACATTCTCAGCAGCATGTACTGAACTGGATTTGTACAGTTACTGATTTGACATTTCGTACTACCATAAGAGATATAAACTTGTGATTTAAAGGTCAATCATGAAACAAGAAGCTATTATCTCTCTAATCACTGTATTAGAAACATAGAATCACAGAAACATAGAAAAATGGATGCAGGAGCAGGCCATTCGTCCCAGCACCGCCATTCAATATGATCATGGCTGATCATCTAAACAAACTAAATGCGTCTCACTGACATTGCGCGACGATAAGTACATGTGTATTCACAAGTCCGCAAGAAAGTTAAAAAGCAAACACAAAAAACAGAAAAATACTTTCATCAATTAAAACAGCGTTCTGAGTAAGACATTATATGTCTTACTCGCTAGAATTTAGGAGATTGAGGGGGGATCTTATAGAAACGTACAAAATTCTTATGGGGTTGGACAGGCTAGATGCAGGAAGATTGTTCCCGATGTTGGGGAAGTCCAGGACAAGGGGTCACAGCTTAAGGATAAGGGGGAAATCCTGTAGGACCGAGATGAGAAGAAACTTTTTCACACAGAGAGTGGTGAATCTCTGGAACTCTCTGCCACAGAGGGTAGTTGAGGCCAGTTCATTGGCTATATTTAAGAGGGAGTTAGATGTGGCCCTTGTGGCTAAAGGGATCAGGGCGTATGGAGAGAAGGCAGGTACGGGATACTGAGTTGAATGATCAGCCATGATCATATTGAATGGCGGTGCAGGCTCGAAGGGCCGAATGGCCTACTCCTGCACCTATTTTCTATGTATCTATGTATCTATATATCAAATCCAGCATGTCATTAGCTTTGCAAATGAATTATTTATTTTGATCACTCTCAGACCATAACATAAAGATTGATTTATTAGCTTTAGGTGGCAACAAAGCAACACTGCCATTCACTCAAACACAAGATAGACACTAAAAGCTGGAGTAACTCAGCGGGACAGGCAGCATCTCTGGAGAGAAGAAATGGGTGACGTTTTGGGTCGAGACCCTTCCTTCCTTCTCTCCAGAGATGCTGCCCGTCCCGCTGAGTTACTCCAGCTTTTTTTGATGTCTATCTTCGGTTGAAACCAGCATCTGCGGTTCCTTCCTACACATTCACTCGAATACGGAAGATTACTGTGAAGATCCTGTGAAGATCAAGATCTTCAATTGTAAAGTTGATGAGACAACATTTCCTTGTCAATCTTCACGCTGAGTCCACGCTGACCAGCGACTCCCCCCCTCCTCCCCACCCATACACTAGCACTATCCTACACACTAGGGACAATTTACAATCTTTACCAAAGCCAATTAACTAACACACCTGTATGTCTTTGGAGTGTGGGAAGGAACCGGAACAGCCGGAGAAAACACACGCAGTCACAGGGAGAACGTACAATAACTCTGTATCCATAGCACCCGAGATCGGGATTGAATCCGGGTATCGGGTGCTGTAAGGCTGCAACTCTACCGCTGCGCCACTGTGCCACCCTGACATGTTACGGACGACTTACAAACTCCCACAGAATGTAGCCACGTCACAATTAACAGCATCTCCCAGCCACAGGGGAGCGTTATGATTTAATGAATGGATGTCGCTGTAGTGCAGTGTGCTCCATGTTAGTCACAGAATTACCTAGATAGGCTCTGATAACACGTACCAGTGGTAGGCATATTCATTGTGGCAGAGTGCTATGGAGACTCCCCATGGCTAGAGTCAGGCAGCCCTGGCAGCAGATGGGCCCGCGTTCTCGGAAGGGATTAATACTACGGGTGCAGTACATGAATGAATGTACTTTGCAGAAGTTGGAATGCAGGCAAATCCAATAATGCCTGCTACAATGGGTAGAGGAAAAAACATAGAACATAGAAACATAGAAAATAGGTGCAGGAGTAGGCCATTCTGTCCTTCGAGCCTGCACCGCCATTCAATATGATCATGGCTGATCATCCAACTCAGTATCCCGTACCTGCCTTCTCTCCATACCCCCTGATCCCTTTAGCCACAAGGGCCACATCTAACTCCCTCTTAAATATAGCCAATAAACTGGCCTCAACTACCTTCTGTGGCAGAGAATTCCACAGATTCACCACTCTCTGTAAAAAATGATTTTCTCATCTCGGTCCTAAAAGACTTCCCTCTTATCTTTAAACTGTGAACCCCTTGTTCTGGACTTCCCCAACATCGGGAATAATCTTCCTGCATCTGGCCTGTCCAAACACTTAAGAATTTTGTAAATTTCTATAAGATCCCCCCTCAATCTTCTAAATTCTAGCGAGTACAAGCCGAGTCTATCCAGTCTTTTTTCATATGAAAGTCCTGACATCGCAGGAATCAGTCTGGTAAAACGGGTGATGTGCTCACTTCTTTAGAGTATGGATTTCAAATGGATTAAAATTTCTCAGCCTCCATGGTGGACCTTTTTGCAATTGTTGTTTGTAAATGTAACAAAGGGAGTGTGGAACGAGCTGTTGGAGGAGGTAGTTGGGGCAGGTACTATCGCAAAGTTTAAGAACCATTTAGACAAGGACATGGACCAAATGTAGGCAGGTGGGACTAGTTGAGATGGGAATGTGTGGGCAAGTTGGGCCGAAGGGCCCATTTCCACGCTGGAAGACTCTACGACCTAACCTCCAGAGCCAGCTCAATAATTTACCTACAGTACCACCATATCATCAGGCAGAGGGCTGGTCTGGTTTTTTTTAACCAGTAGTCAGTCATCTTTTATCACCATAATTACTACATACATGTCCTTGTATCATATGGTAAGCAGGCAGCAAACTGCGAGATCAGGCAGGGATCAGCAGCAGAGTGACCATGACCTTGCCCTTCCAGAAGCAGGGCAGCGAGGTCAGATGCCTGATGCTACATTTGAAGTGTATGTGTCAGCAGATGTGTCGCAAGGACTGTTTGAATGTTGGATCTTGTAACGGCACAATCTCAGAGGGAATGGACTCGGTGAAAACCAAGAGTAACTGTAGTCAGACCAACAAGTCAAAAATTAGACAGGAGCTAATTTGCACATTGCACTATTTTTTACATCTTTTGGGAATTGATTTTTACAATGGATAAAAAGACGCAGGGAAAACTAAAATCCAGCCTGAAGGACAAGAAATGGTAGCAATATTGATCCCTCCAGTGTAGCTGGTTTTCAAGTTTATAGCAGTGTTAGAATCCTGCAAAGGGATTTTGAGGCCACTGTACTTTGCTTGTCCGACTCTGAAAGCAAAATCCCCCCAAAACTACAATTGAGAATCAGAGGTCACCTCCAGGCCTTGCTGGGTAAGGCTGATTGATATATTTCACTATAACACATGAATTAATCCGAAGATAGACTAGTCTGAAGAAGGGTCTCGATCTGAAAGGTCACTCATCCCGTCTCTCCAGAGATGCTGCCTGTCCCGCTGAGTTACTCCAGCTTTTTCTGTCTATCTTCAGTTTAAACCAGCATCTGCAGTTCCTTCTTACACATAGAATAGAATGCCATTTATTGTCATTCAAACAGACATAGGTTCGAACGACACACAATTAACACAATTTACATAAACATCCATCACAGTGAATCTCCAAACACCTCCTCACTGTGATAGAAGGCAAAAGGTATGTCTCTTCCTTGTTCTTTATTCTTCTCCCGCGGGCTAGCAGTCCAACTGCTGCGTCAAGGCGGCCGGGGCTCCCGATATTAAAGCCCCCGGCGGGCGCTGGTAAGTCCCGCGTCCATTAAGGCCGCACCAGGCGATGTAGGACCCTGCTCCGGCTCTTGATGTTAGAGGCCCCGGCGGGCGATGGTAAGTCCCGCAGCTGTTAAAGCCGCGCCGGGCGATGTAAGGCCCTGCTCCGGGTCCTTTTAACCCCGTGATTCGTGCGGGAGAAGTTGCCGTTGCGGGAGCTCCGAAAAGCAGTCTCCCAACAGGGACCTGCGAGCTCCCGATGTTACCGTCCACCGGGCCTGCAGCTGGAGCCTCAGAAGCTCCGGAGTCGGGTCACAGACGCGCGCCACCACAGATCTCCACGCTCCGAAGTCGGCCAGCTCCGCAATGGTGAGTCTGCACGCTCCACGACTGGAGCCCTCATGTTGGTTCTGGTTGGAGGCCGCCGGCTCCACGATGTTAGGCCCAACGACAACGGAGACCCGACAGGGAAAAGGTCGGATCCCTGTACAGGGAAGAGATTTTAAAGTTTCCCCCACCCTCCCACATATACACATCTAAAAAATAAAACCAAAAACACATCTAACGGGACAAAAAGAAAGAAAAAATGGACAGACTGCAGTCGAGCCGCTGCCGCAAGGCGCAGCCACATGAATGAATCCGCTGGGCTTTTACAATAATCTGGTAGTTTTCATGGGCACCATGACTGACATCAACATTTCTAATCCAAATTCATAAAGAATTCCCGGTTTCCACAATGGGATCAATGGACCTGACTGCCAGAGACACCAGATCAATAATTTGCCCAATGTGCTACTCTATCATAGGGCAGAGAACTGCTGCTTTAAAAAAAAAAAATGTAACCATTTTATCTTCGGGTGGCACGGTGGTGTGGCGGTAGAGTTACTGCCTTACTACACCAACGACCCGGGTTCGATCCCAACTGTGGCTGCTTGTCTACACGGAGTTTGTACGTTCTCCCCAGGATCCGCATGGGTTTTCTCCGAGATCTTTGCTTTCCTCCCACACTCCAAAGACGTACAGGTTTGTAGGTTAATTGGCTTGGTATAAATGTAAATTGTCTCTAGCATGTGTAGGATAGTGTTTGTGTGCGGGGATCGCTGGGCCGAAGGGCCTGTTTCCGTGCTGTACCTCCAAACTAAACTAAAATGTAATAGTCTATTATCACCATAATTACTACATAGCTCAGCAATGAAAGCTAACTTAAAAATTATCACCAGCACAGTCAGACAGACTCTGTACTGTGTTTTAGGCATTTGCATTGAATTTTCCAGCGCAGCTGCTGCCTCACAACGTCAGAGACACAGGTTCGATCCTGACCTCGGGTGCTGTCTGTGTGGAGTTTGCACGTCCCCCCTGGGACCACACAGGTTTCCTCTGGGTGCTCTGGTTTTCTTCCACATTCCAAAGACATGTGGGTCTGTAGGATAATTGGCCTTTGTAAATTGGCCCTAGCGTGTAGGGGTAGTGGATGAGAAAGTGAGGCAACATAGAAGGTACACAAAAATGCTGGAGAAACTCAGCGGGTGCAGCAGCATCTATGGAGCGAAGGAAATAGGCAACGTTTCTGGCCGAAACCCTTCTTCAGACTTCTGCTGCACCCGCTGAGTTTCTCCAGCATTTTTGTGTACCTTCGATTTTCCAGCATCTGCGGTTCCTTCTTAGAGACAACATAGAACTTGTGTGAACAGGTGATTGAAGGTAGGTGTTGGACAGTGGACAGAAGGGCCTGTTTCTATGCTCTATCTTCAAACTCTAAGCTAGTTTATTTCAGTCTGGTTATGCTGCACTGCCTTATTTTCAGTTTTGGCACAGTCGGGGTAAGTTAATTTAGCACAGATTGCATTACCCACTCAGTATCATGGCTACTTATCATAATAGTGTTAGAATTGAATTTTATTTTGCATTCTTGAAAAGTGCGTCTCCGAAAAGAATATCTCAATTTACTGGCAGTAAATCAGGGAATAGTAGCAGAATAGTAGCAGAATATGTATGATATCGCAAGGCGCAATCAAGACTGAATAAACCACAGGCAAGAATTCAAATTCCACCACAGCAGCAAGTAAACGAGAACGTCTTTAACATGACAGCCTGAAACAACCTACTGCTTTTTGAAACAGCTCATTCTTAGTTCTAACAATCTGATTCATTAACTGCTTTTCCCTCCAGGATGACCTGCTGAGCATTTCCAGAATTTTCGATTTTTGACCCAGGACAAAAGTAATGGTGATTTAGCAAGGCACATAGATACGCAGGGAATGGAGGAATATACAGTAATGTGCAAGCAGAGGGGATTCATTTAATGGCATCATGTTTGGCTCAGACACAGTGGACCAAAGGGCTTGTTCTTGGGCTGTACTGTTCAACGTTGTATGACCACAAAATTTACCTTTTGGGAAGAAGGTCTCAGGATCTACCTGAGGATCTGGCCAAGATATTCTTCCGCACACAACGACATGGTTAATTCTCTGTTGCCCTTGTAAATGATCTGGCAAGTCCTTTAATTGTCGCAATCTGCCAAAGTATTTAATTAAATTAATATAGGCCTGGATCACACCACCTTTTGCTGGTGGTTTGGAGGCAAACAGCTGGTGTTTACTATTTAAACCTCGTTAAAATCCCAGGCTTTCACCCACGCACAGAATTCCAGCACTTATTCCCCAATTCTTGGTGGGGAAAATGGGAGTATTAGACCGTCTGTCAATACAGATCCGACAAAGAGGCCAAATGACTGAAATTGAGATGTGTAGGAAGGAACTGCAGATGCTGGTTTACACGGAAGTTAGACACAAAACGCTGGAGGAACTCAGCGGGTCAGGCAGAATCTCTGGATAGAAGGAATGGGTGACGTTTCGGGTCGAGACCGTTTTTCAGACTGAGCGCCAGGGAAGTGGGAGTTAAGGGCCTGTCCCACCAGCATGCGATTGCATGCATCTAGCGCGACCAAACGTGGTCGCTTGAAGCGTACGGCCTCGCGGGGCCGGTCCCACTTCGATCGGCGGAGGCGTATGGAGTTGTGCAGGGCTGGTCCCGACATTGCGCGGGGCTCCAAAAATCTTGCACTGTCCGAAAATCCCACGCGACAACGGCCTGTCGGCCCGCAGCCGCATTGAGGCGGTACGCAGCATCTTGACGTCGTACGCAGCATCTTGACGGCATACGCCTGGCGTATGGCGTTGAGCGATGACGCCACCGCCCGGCGTGCCGTTGCACGATGACGTCACCGCCCGGCGTGCTGTTGCGTGATGATGTCACCGGCCGACGCCGTGCGACGTCCAAATTCAGTCGGCCCGCCTCCTGCCCAGCTGCTTGGTTAGTATGATGTCGGGACCAGCCCCGCACAACTCCATACGCCTCCGCGGTTCGAATTGGGACCGGCCCTGCGAGGCCGTACGCCTCAAGCGACCATGTTTGGTCTCGCTAGACGCATGCAATTGCGTGCTGGTGGGACAGGCCCTTTATAGAGATAAGGAAGTGTAAGAGATCAAAAGAGATGAGGATCAAGGAAAATGTAAAAGAGACCTTTGTTAACTAGGAGAAGGTGACAACAAAGCAAACAGATAAAATGTAATCAGGACTGTAGGACTGATTGGAGAACTGGGAAGAGGAAGGGATGGAGAGACGGAAACCATGGGGTTACTTGAAGTTAGAGAAGTCAATATTCATACTGTTGGGGTGTAAACCTAATCCTTGTTACCTATTTATTATTAAAGATAGTCACAAAATGTTGGAGTAACTAGGTGTATCTAGGCGGGTCAGGCAACATCTCTGGAGAAAAGCAATAGGTGACGTTTCGGGTCGAAACCCTTCTTCAGACTGCAGGAGGGTTCCAATCTGAAGAAGGGTTCCAATCCGAAATGTCACCTATTCCTTTTCTCCAGAGATGCTGCCTGCCCCGATGAGTTACTCCAGCATTTTGTGTCTATCTTCGGTATAAAACCACCATCTGCAGTTCATAACTAAACCTCTTACCAATTCATTAGTATATGTTTTCATTTTATATGTTCCTCCATCTATCCCGGCCCCTGATGTTACGATACATCTGCCTGGACATGGTCTATACAAGTGTTACAATAGCTATACAATCAGTGTTCTGGCACTAAACCACATTTTAATGAGAATTATTTGATGGTTATTCCTTTGCAGTCTTCAATTTATTTTTTTAAATCAATAAATGAAACCATCCAAACTGAGGATTTCATTGTCTTTGAATCTGATAAGATTATTTAATCTATGCCCTTATTCAATTTGAAATGCACTGTTCATTACTCATCTTTTCACCAACAGTTAAATAGACACTAAATGTTGAAGTAACTCAGCGTGCCAGGCAGCATCTTTGGAGAAAAGGGAATAGGTGATGTTTCGGGTTGGAACCCTACTACAAGATTTTTCAATCCACCCCCTTATTCCATTTCAACCCTTCGAGAAGGATTCCGACTCGAAACGTCACCAATTCCTTTTCTCCAGAGATGCTGCCTGACCCACTGAATTCGGCATAAACCAGCATCTGCAGTTCCTTCCTACACGTTTTCACCAACCGTTCTCTCTCCCTGGTAAATTCTCAACTCAAACGGTGGTTAAATATCCCTACCATCTCTGTGCCATTACACAGGGCATTGTCCAGTCCTATTCCCATTCCAAACTCCTCCATCCATAGGTGAGCCTGCAAAGTTTTGTATTATATTTGTCGATAATTTAACGTCATGAGTCCCCCCCCCCCCCACTCACATGAAAGAAGCAAAGCCCACACTGGGCCACCAGTCATTGATTTTATTTTGGTCTCCAGCCAGTCCTGCCTGCCTTAACATTCTAGTTGTGGAGAAGGTTGAGGAATCTCAACCTAGGTTGAGAACATCCCCTAATCTGAGGAAAGACATTCTTGCCATGGAGGGAGTACAGAGAAGGTTCACCAGACTGATTTCTGGGATGTCAGGACTTTCATATGAAGAAAGACTGGATAGACTTGGCTTGTACTCACTAGAATTTAGAAGATTGAGGGGGGATCTTATAGAAACTTACAAAATTCTTAAGGGGTTGGACAGGCTAGATGCAGGAAGATTGTTCCCGATGTTGGGGAAGTCCAGAACAAGGGGTCACAGTTTAAGGATAAGGGGGAAATCTTTTAGGACCGAGATGAGAAAAACATTTTTCACACAGAGAGTGGTGAATCTCTGGAATTCTCTGCCACAGAAGGTAGTTGAGGCCAGTTCATTGGCTATATTTAAGAGGGAGTTAGATGTGGCCCTTGTGGCTAAAGGGATCAGGGGGTATGGAGAGAAGGCAGGTACAGGATACTGAGTTGGATGATCAGCCATGATCATATTGAATGGCGGTGCAGGCTCGAAGGGCCGATGGCCTACTCCTGCACCTATTTTCTATTTTTCTAAGGTTTATTTTTGCCTGAATGCTTCCACTGCTTGTCACCGCAGGATCTCAGCTTTGATCCTCAAGTCATAGTCAGTGAGAGAGACACACATATACAGCGATTTGACCCTCCAACCATCAACCACCCATTTACACTAATTCCACGTTAATACTGTTTTTATTCCTCCCGCATTCTCATTAACAATAGACAATAGATGCATGAGTAGGCCATTCGGCCCTTCGAGCCAGCACCGCCATTCAATGTGATCATGGCTGATCATTCCCAATCAGTACCCCGTTCCTGCCTTCTCCCCATATACCCTGACTCCGCTATTTTTAAGAGCCCTATCTAGCTCTCTCTTGAAAGCATCCAGAGAACCTGCCTTCACCGCCCTCTGAGGCAGAGAATTCCACAGACTCACCACTCTCTGTGAGAAAAAATGTTTCCTCGTCTCCGTTTTAAATGGCTTACTCCTTATTCTTAAACTCTGGCCCCTGGTTCTGGACTCCCCTCAACATCAGGGTGGGAGATTGCAACCTTCATGTGGTCCGCCCTGTTTCGACGAATGCAATTAACCTGGCGTCCACAATCAAATAAGATCAAATAGAACAAGTTGTCCTAAACTTTAGGCTGTGCACGCCATACGCAAGAAGAAGATTAACTCACCCCCGATTTTATTATTTGTTCACATCGAGGACAACCTGGGATAGTGACAAAATGCTGGAGTAACTCAGCGGGTCAGGTAGCATGTCAGAAGAAGGGTTCCGACCCCAAATGTCAGATATACTTTTCCTTCGGAGATGCTGCCTGACCCACTGAGTTACTCCAGCATTTTTCGATATGATACGATAGAACCTTATTGATCCCAGGAGGTAAATTGATCATTCTGTGTCTACCTTCGGTACAAACCAGCATCTGCAGTTCCTTCCTGCACAACCTACCAACTTGTATGCTTTGGTGACAAGAGGAAGCTTGGAGCACCCAGAGGAAACCAGCGCAGTCACAAATCCATACAGACAGCACCCGAGGTCAGGACTGAACCCAGATCTCTGGCACAGTGTCTCCACTAGCTCAACCACAGTGTTCCCCTTTGCTAATCCTGCCTTGTAGTGGTTCAAAATCTGGGGAGCGAGCGGAGATGAAGTGCGTAGAGAGTAGAGGAGAGTGGCCGACAATGTTCACTTCCCCTCACCTGCTGCCACGTCCTCCTTTCTCTCCCTTTCAGTTTGTTGTACAGATACGATGGTTGCCATGGAGACGCATCCTGGTTTAGTTTAAGTTTAGAGATGCAGCGAAGATCTCGGAGAAAACCCACTCCCCGTGGATTACCGTGGCTTTGTCTGCAACCAGCTGCTCCTCAGAAGGATACAGATCATATTTCAGTCCGCTAGATTAGGAGCGGTACGGGTGGCGCAGCAGTGGCATTGCAGCCTTACAGCGCCAGAGACCCGGGTTTGATCCTGACTACGGGTGCTGTCTGTATGGAGTTTGTACGTTCTCCCCGTGACCCGCTTCTGTTTTCTCCATGTTCTCCGGTTTGCTCCCACACTCCAAAGACATGCAGGTTTGTAGGCTCCATGGCTTGGTAAAATTGTAACTTGTCCTTGCAATGCGTAGGATGGTGTTAAGGGCCTGTCCCACTTAGACCGACTGCCCTCGACTGTAAAATCCGCGGCACAAGCCTGAAAAACCGGGAACTGGAACGGCGAGTGTCAGAGTGGAACACACACACAAACACATTACACAAGGCAGGGTCCAGGGCAAGCGGGGAGAGCGCTGTCTAAAATTCACACGGTGCAAAGCCAAGGTGATACACACACACACCGCGATGAACAGGAAGGTTAAGACGGCTAGCACAGTGTACGGTAAGTCCTTTAAAAGAGGGGGGAGGGGAGTAGGGGGGAGAAGGGGGGAGAAGGAGTGGAGACACTTTTAAGAAGCCAGACAACTTTTAATAAGCCAGAGATACACAGCTGTGAAGTTTAGCGGGCAATTAACATTACCGGTCGGTTCTCCTTGGTTCTGAAAACTCGTGCTTGCTTACGTTTTTTTTGCCCCCAATGAGCCAATGAAAATGCCCGGTCAGCAAAGGAGATTAACTAAAACTACCTACGACTAGCTCGACTACCTGTAGCTGCATGGTGACCCCACTACAGCTGCACCTACGACTACAAAAGTATTGATTTTCTCCATGGCGACCAATTTGTCAACGTTGAACATTTTGTGGCGACCAAACTGAGGCCGCGGCTAGTTCCCAGAATGCAGAATTCTCCTGCACTCGCCTAAAATGTCGTCTAAGCGGGACAGGCCCTTTAGTATGCGGACATCGCTGGTCGGCGCGGCCTCGGTGGGCCGAAGGGCCAGTTTCCGCACTGTATCTCTAAACTAAAGATTGGAAGAAAACCATCTCAAGTTTTTTTTAAAAGGCACATATTACCATACATTGACGTCTACTTTGGGGCCACCTCCTGCACCTACACACAACTGACTGACTTCATCCACTTCACCACCAACTTCCATCCGGCACTCCAATACACCTGGACGATTTCCGACACTTCCCTACCATTCCTTGACCTCACCATCTCCATCGCAGGGGACAGACTCCTGACCGACATACATTACAAACCCACTGACTCACATGGCTATCTGGACTACACGTCTTCCCACCCTGCCCCCTGTAAAGACTCCATCCCCTACTCCCAATTCCTCCGCCTACGCCGCATCTGTTCCCAGGATGAGACATTCCACACCAGGGCATCGGAATCGGAATCCTCGTTCTTCAGGGAACGGGGATTCCCCTCCGCCACCATAGATGAGGCTCACACCAGGGTCTCATCCATACCCCGTAACACTGCTCTCTCTCCCCATCCCCGCACTCGCAACAAGGGCAGAGTCCCTCTGGTCCTCACCTTTCACCCCACTAGCCGCCAAATACAACACATAATCCTCCGCCATTTCCGCCACCTCCAACGTGACCCCACCACTCGCCACATCTTCCCATCTCCCCCCATGTCTGCCTTCCGCAAAGACCGCTCCCTCCGCAACTCCCTCGTCAATTCTTCCCTTCCCTCCCGCACCACTCCCTCCCCGGGCACTTTCCGTTGCAACCGCAAGAAATGCAACACCTGTCCCTTCACCTCCCCCCTCGACTCCATTCAAGGACCCAAGCAGTCGTTCCAGGTGCGACAAAGGTTCACCTGTATCTCCTCCAACCTCATCTACTGCATCCGCTGCTCTAGATGTCAGCTGATTTACATCGGGGAGACCAAGCGTAGGTTGGGCGATCGTTTCGCCGAACACCTCCGCTCAGTCCGCAAAAACCTACCTGAACTCCCGGTGGCTCAGCACTTCAACTCCCCCTCCCATTCCCAATCCGACCTCTCTGTCCTGGGTCTCCTCCATTGCCAGAGTGAGCAACAGCGGAAATTGGAGGAACAGCACCTCATATTCCGTCTGGGGACCTTGCGTCCTTATGGCATTAACATTGAATTCTCCCAATTTTGCTAGCCCTTGCTGTCTCCTCCCCTTCCTTAACCCTCTAGCTGTCTCCTCCCACCCTCCCATCCGCCCGCCCTCGGGCTCCTCCTTCCTTCTCCCCCCCCACCCCCCATCAGTCTGAAGAAGGGTTTCGGCCCGAAACGTCGCCTATTTCCTTCACTCCATAGATGCTGCTGCACCCGCTGAGTTTCCCCAGCAATTTTGTGTACCTTACCAACTCACACTCAAGTTTTGAGATACCACCGGATGCTCTTTATGTAAGAAAAGATCTTCAACTCTCCACTCCCAATGCCAAACGACAAAGTCCCAAAAGCCAAAATCGGTATTACTTTCCATTCCTCCATCTTTATTTCTTGAACACAATGAATGCAGTTCAAAGAATTGAACTCGCATGCTGCAAATAAGAATTTCTCCACCTGAATCAGTTGAACAATTGTCTGCAGGTTCATCGGGAGGATATCAAACCAGAGGCCGTCCTTTTTTTACAACAGTAAAGTACTTGAGTGACCGTAAAGTTCTATTGGACAAGCATATGTTCATATGTCTTAGGTGCAGAATTAAAAATATTCAACCCATACCCTACTGCATGGATCACGGCTAAATTGGTCAGATGTGGGAAATCATTAGTTCATATGTTCTAGGAACAGAATTAGGCCATTCGGCCCATCAGGTCTACTCCGCCATTCAATCATGGCTGATTTATCTTTTCCTCTCAACCCCATTCCCCTGCCTTCTCCCCATAACCTTTGATGCCCTTACGAATCAAGAACCTGGCAATCCTAAAAAAAACTTAAAGACTTGGTCTCCAATTAATTCCACAGATTCACTACCCTCTGGCTAAAGAAATTGCTTTCCAACATGTTTGAAACTAATTGTAACAAAATTGAAGAAAACATCAAAAAGGATGTTGAAAGGTGGTCTTCCATTCTTCTAGACTTCAGTGCCAGAATACAAACGATAAAATTGAATATCCTACCTAAACTACCATATTTATTCTAATCTCTCCCAATTAATGTTCCCCGAGACAAATTCATAGCCTGGGATAAGATGATCTCTAAATTAATTTGGAATAGCAAAAAACCAAGAATAAAACTAACAACACTTCTACTGCCGAAAAGCAGGGGGATGGATTTACCAAATCTGAGGAAATACTTTTATGCAGCTCAACTCAGACCTCTGGCTTGTTGGTGTAGACCTGATTATGAGTCTCAATGGAAAGAAATGGAAAGGGAGATACAGGGTTATCAGACCCAGATTTTGGTGGGAGACAAATATCTGAGAAGGGCTTTAAGACATGCTATGGATCCAATATTAGCATTTACCGTTAGAAATATGGAATGCTATAGTGGAAAAATACAAATTAAAAAGAGGGGTTCACGCATTGAAGTGGGTCGCATATGACTCAAAGTTTAAGCCAGGGGTGTATGATTCAAGATTCAAAGAATGGGCACAAAAAGGCATAATGGCAATGTGTATAGTTTCAGAAAATGGCGAGTTTATGAGCTTCCAAGATTTTAAGTCAAAGTATGGTCTCGAAAACAAAGATTTTTTTAGATACTTGCAATTAAGAGACTACTTTACAAAAGAGATAAGGCCAGAACTAGATGAAACTTCAAATAATGTGATCAAGGTGATTGTGGATGCATACAAACAGAAGGGATCTCGGGTCACCTCTGCTTTCTACCAAGCTCTGGTGGGAAGTGGGGGAGAATCAACGCTCTACATAAAAACAAAATAGGAAGCAGAATTAAAGATTCAAATAACAGAAGAAGAATGGTAACAAATGTGTGACCACAATGTTCATCCACAAGCTCACTAGTATGGAGAGAATTTTGCAGGAAGAATCTAACTTGCTGTTTTATAACACCCAAAATAAAAAGCCGACAACTTGCTGTACAACAACACTGTTGGAGGCTGTGTGGGAGTACGGAGGCAGACCACTCGCATATTTTCTAGAACTGTGTAAAGATAAGGCCATACTGGGAAAATGTTAATGCAGCTGTAAATAATATCTTGGGTTATAAAATCCCAAATAGCTGCCCTGTGATGTATCTGGGGCACATTAAAGATATTGTAAAGATAGAAGATACATATTTGATTAAAGTTTTGCTTGCAGCAAGTAAGAAGGCCATTACCAGGCAGTGGCTTAATGAAAAAAACACAAGACAGGAACAGTGGCTAGAAATTGTGTGAGACATCTTTACTATGGAGAAACTGACATACTTCTTGAGAGTCAAGGAGAATTCATTTGAGAAGATATGGGAAAAATGGACCATTTATTTGAGCCATGACACCAACTAGATAAATGCCGAGCTAGATATGGGAAGAATGTGTTATATAGAACTAGATGGTATGTTTGTGTGAATATTGAAATATCTCCAGATAACTAATCAATGGAACTTTTTTTTTAATTGGGTAAGTGAAACCACATGGTCTTATTCCATTTTTTATTTATTGACCTCTTCTCCCCCCCCCCCCCCCCCCCCCCCCCCCATCTATCTATCTATTTATTTATTTATTTAGATTGTTTTTCTTATTTTGTTTCATTTACGGTGATGGTGTTGCACTGTTTTATATATATCTCTGGAAAAAATCAATAAAAAATTAAATGAAAAGAAAACAATTATCAATTTTCTCTGGATATGCTGGCTAATCTACTATGTTACTCCAGCACTTTGAGTCTATCTTTGAATCAAAACATCAACTCCTTTTTGTTTATTAAGGATGATGCCTGACCTGCTGGATAATTATAACACTTCCTGCTTTAATTAAAATTCCTGAAACATTTATTGTCGGTGATTTAATAATAATTTATAACAAATAATAATTGATAAATTATTTGGAAAGCTTAGCTTTTAAAGCAGCCTTTCCAATTCACTAATGCAACCATCACAAATATGTAAATAGAGCATATTAAACATACTTACTTACCGTGAACTGCCTGTATTTATTGGAATTTTAAGGAGGGCACATTTGCGGGAAAATGAAAATTGCATGAAATAAATCTCTGTCAAGTGTCATTACTATATCAAAATTAATAGCGATGAGAAGATTTTTCAGGTTGAGTAAATCAGCTGAAAAGGGTGAAATTATTTTCTAGGCAAATGCAAGCAGTTCGACAGGATTTACAATACATGGCAATTAGATTTTCTGCTCACAGGCTCATTCATTTTAATTACGTTAGATTCAGCATTTCAAAGTTGAGGATCTACAGTACAATGCAATTTTGCACATACTAATGATTTAAGTCTGTATTTGGATGCATTGGGAACAAAAACCTGGTAATGCCTCAGAACCACATGTTATAATACAAAGCTCCAGCTAACATCTTATATATGCATTATTTTGTTACTAGTTGCATTGTTCAAACACATCCGCAGCTGAAAACTGTCATAATAGTGAGCAGGCTGCTCGGGGAAGTAATCAAGGCCATGTTTATACAATGACCCGCCCTTATTACTTGTAAAAATAAGATGGGTTATATAAGCAAGGAAGTTAATTGGGAGCAATGCATTGGCCAGAATCTGAGCCGTTAACATTGGTGGGAATGTCAGCATGCACCATTACCCGTGTAAAACTGACACCACCCTTTCCTGTCAGATGGAAAATATAAAAGCTTGAAAGCACCGGATTCAAGAACAGCTGCTTTCCCGCTGTTATCAGACTCTTGAAGGGACCTCTCATACGCTAACAATGCATTTCCCATTTTCCAATCCACCTTGTTGCAGTCCTCTCGCATCATTTTACATCTGCACCTTCTCAGTAGCTGTAACACAATAATCCACATTCTCCAGAAACAAGGAACTGCAGATGCTGGTTTAGAAAAAAAGGACACAAAGTGCTGGAGGGACTCAGCGGGCCAAGCAGCATCACTGGAGGACATGGTAATAAGTGACTTTTCAGATTGGGACATTCTTGCCATAGAGGGAGTGCAGAGAAGGTTCACCAGACTGATTCCTGGGATATCAGGACTTTCATATGAAGAAAGACTGGATAGACTCGGCTTGTACTCGCTAGAATTTAGAAGATTGAGGGGGGATCTTATAGAAACTTACAAAATTCTTAAGGGGTTGGACAGGCTAGATGCAGGAAGATTGTTCCCGATGTTGGGGAAGTCCAGAACAAGGGGTCACAGTTTAAGGATAAGGGGGAAGTCTTTTAGGACCGAGATGAGGAAAACATTTTTCACACAGAGAGTGGTGAATCTCTGGAATTCTCTGCCACAGAAGGTAGTTGAGGCCAGTTCGTTGGCTATATTTAAGAGGGAGTTAGATGTGGCCCTTGTGGCTAAAGGGATCAGGGGGTATGGAGAGAAGGCAGGTACAGGATACCAGGTTGGATGATCAGTCATGATCATACTGAATGGCGGTGCAGGCTCGAAGGGCCGAATGGCCTACTCCTGCACCTATTTTCTATGTTTCTATGTTTAGACTGATTGTGCGGGGGTGGGGGTGGGGGGGGGGGGGAAGAGAGAGGAAAGATGGAAAAGGGGAGAGGCAGGACAGAGCATGGCAGGCAATAGGTAGACACAGGCAAGCCCCGACTTAAAATATCACCTATCCATGTTTTCCAGAAATGATGCCTGACTCACTGTGTTACTTCATCAGTTTGTGTCATATTCTGCACTCTGTTTCTTTTCTCTTTTGCATGACATGTACCAACCCATGATATGATCGGCCTGCATAGCACATAAAGAGGTTTACACTGTATCTTGGTTCATGTAACAATAGTAAACCAATCCCACATGCATCCTAAAAGTTACTGATGGTAACACCTCGCTCTTTCAAAATGGTGCTTTATTGCCATATTTCCTGAGGTGCAGTGGAATTCCATTATGCGTACAATTCTGTAAACAAAATCTTACCATACACTAGCACAATCACTCTCAAGCTCTCGAGTGTACGAATAATAGGTTACGCTGAGGCATTGCTGAAGAGATGCCCATTTCTGGCACCTTCTTGTACCCTACAAGTAGGGTTGAAAAGTTATGGAGTCATAGAGTGATACAGCGTGGAAACAGGCCCCTTGGCACAACTTGCCCACACCGGCCACCATGTCCTGGCTGCACTAGTCCCATCTGCCCGCATTTGGTTCATATCCCTTCAAACCTATCCTATCCATGTATCTGTCTAACTGTTTCTTAAGTGTGAGGATAGTCCCTGCCTCAATAAACTCCTCTGACAGCTTGTTCCATACACCCACCACCCTTTGTGTGAAAAAGTTACCCCTCAGATTCTTATTAAATCTTTTCCCCTTCACCTTGAACCTATGTCCTCTGGTCCTCAATTCCCCTGTGGGCAAGAGACCCTGTGCATCTACCTGATCTATTCCTCTCATTATTTTATAGACCTCTCTAAGATCACCCCTCATCCAAAGTAGACACAAAATGCTGGAGTAACTCAGCAGGTGAGGCAGCATCTATGGAGAGAAGGAATTGGCGACGTTTCGGGTCGAGACCCTTCTTCAGACAGATGTCAGAGGAGGGGGTGGGACACCCTTCATCCACGTACCTGTCCAAATGTCTTTTAAATATTGTTATTGCACTTGCCTCAACTACCTCCTCTGGCAGCTCACTCCACATACCCACCACCCTGAGTGAAAAAATTGCCCCTCAGGTTCCAGATAAATCTTTCCCCTCTCACCATGAACCTATTTAGAACTCAGAACCTATGCCCTCTGAGTTAGATGTGGCCCTTGTGGCTAAAGGGATCAGGGGGTATGGAGAGAAGGCAGGTACAGGATACTGAGTTGGATGATCAGCCATGATCATATTGAATGGCGGTGCAGACTCGAAGGGCTGAATGGCCTACTCCTGCACCTATTTTCTATGTTTCTATGTTTCTTAATTCCCCTACCCTGTGCACTTGCGCTATCTATTCCCCTCATGATTTCCCCCTCAATCTTCTGTACTCCAAGGAATATAGTCCGAGACTGGCCGATAGCTCACAAATCTTTTCTGCATTCTTTTCAGCTTAATGGCATCTTTCCCTCAATACTCCACAGTATGTGCAGCCTCACCAGCACATTAGTGTACTCTGGTGGAAACATGTATTTGAATACAAGCCTCAGACAATATTAATGTCTTCTGGGATTTAAAAAGAGTGAAGCTGAAGAACATTTATTTTTGATCAGCATGAAATGACAGATGAATGGCTTCCTTCAGTGCAGTCAATTTTGACCGCCCCATAGTATCTTCATAACTCTACACTACGTATCATGACATGATTTGAAATCAGATTAATGCAGATTGCCACAAGATACTCAGTCAGCTATTTTAAGTAAATATTTGGAACCAATGCCACAGTGACGCAGTAGAGTTGCTGCCTCACATTGCGCAGAGACCCGGGTTCGATCCTGACTACGAGTGCTGTCTGTGTGGAGTTTGTATGTTCTCCCTGTCACCGTGTGGGTTTCCTTCAGGTGCTCCGGTTTGTGGGTTAATTGGCTTCCGAAAATTGCCCCTGGTGTGTAGGATACGAAAGTGGGATAACATAGAACTAGTGCATAGAAACATAGAAAATAGGTGCAGGAGTAGGCCATTCGGCACTTCGAGCCTGCACCACCATTCATTATGATCATGGCTGATCATCCAAATCAATATCCCATACCTGCCTTCTCTCCATACCCCCTGGTCCCTTTAGCCACAAGGGCCACATCTAACTCCCTCTTAAATCTAGCCAATGAACTGGCCTCAACTACCTTCTGTGGCAGAGAATTCCACAGATTCACCACTTTCTATGTAAAAAATGATTTTCTCATCTCGGTCCTAAAAGACTTCCCTCTTATCCTTAAACTGTGACCCCTTGTTCTGGACTTCCCCAACATCGGGGATAATCTTCCTGCATCTAGCCTGTCCAACCCCTTAAGAATTAAATTTCTATAAGATCCCCCCTATATCTTCTAAATTCTAGCGTGTACAAGCCAAGTCTATCCAGTCTTTCTTCATATGAAAGTCCTGTCAATCCAGGAATCAGTCTGGTGAACCGGTATGGGTTATTGAGGGTCGGCATGGACATGGTGGTCCAAAGGGCCTGTTTGCACACTGTATCTCTAAACTAAACAGGTTGCCAACACTAAGATAAGGTCACACTGGATTCAGATTGGACATCTATGGTATAGTTTCAATTGACTGGTTTGTTGGTATTGGTTTATGGATTTGTCTAACCTCTCATCCAAGATGTACCTCTTGACTTCCCAGGTCCTCCCATTTTTAACAAGAGGCGTTAGAAATTCCCTCACGGTACTAATGCCATCATGTCTGCTCACTTGTTAATCTGTACATGCTTTAATGCATTTTACTTTGAAGTTACTCAAAACAGATTTCCTGAAATGGCTTTACTTCAACTTAGTCTCGTGAGAGTGCTGCAGTAATTGCTGTGTTCGGGAGATATATATGTCCATCGAGTCTACTTGGTCTGAACTACAGTGGCATCATGTCATTTGCAGCTTCTTCAGCATTGCAATGCATCAGAGGACTGGCTACAGGTTCAGGTTGTAAATTTGCATGTATGGAGTCAACTTGCATTAAAACTCGTGGTAGCACACCCAGGGCACCCAGCTGCACTCTGGAAGCTGGAGATAATGCAAGGTTTTTGGCACGGAATTTGTTGCAGAACCCGAAAAATCAATATGTAATTACTTCAGTGTGCAGTTCAAGCACCAATGGCCAATATAATTCTTGTGCTTGGAACTGTAGAATTTCAGAAAAGGCAACAATTAAACAGAGGAACACATGAATTAACAGCGAGAATGATCCACAAAATGCCTCGAGTCGACTCCAACATTAGAAAAAATCTGTTGTCAACTCAACTCCATGTTCCCACCAACCCCTGGAACTTTTTCTGTATAACTTCCCCGCACTTTAAAGACTCCACCACACTTTACTTCTTGCCAAGCAGAAAAACACCCATTTACACCAACTTCCCTACTTACTGTCACAGAGACAATCAGCTTCATGCACCAACATGTTACCTCCTATACCATTTGGTTTCTTCAATAACCTTTGAAATGGCACCTTCTCAAACGCCTTCTGGAAATCTACCGCAGATTCCCCCTGATCCACAATATGATATTTTTTCAAAGAACATAAATGATCCCCCACCTCACCCTGAGTACACCTTCAATGCAGTTTGAAGGAAAAGATGGAAAGGAGTATTTTATGGTTTGGACATATTTCTGAGACTGACAACTGGGATTATTACATCAAATACCCACGGGAGAAAAGAGAAAGGGACAAGATAGATCTAAAGTGGCTCTCTGGTCGTGGTGAACATGCAATGAAAAGGAACTGAGGATGCTGGTTTATACCAAAGATAGACACAAAGTGCTGGAGTAATTCAGCGGGCCAGGCAGCATCTCTGGAGAACATGGATAGGTGACGTTTTGGGTCGAGGCCCTTCGGACTAAAGAAGGATTTTGACTGAAACGTCACCCATCCATTTTCTCCAGAGCTGCTGCTTGACCATCTAGTTACTCCAGCATTTGTGGCTATGATTATGAATAGATGTTTTGTGACTGCAAGGCTGCTTATTCAAAGGCTTTGAAGACTTTGTTCGAAGGCTTTCCTTTTCAAGGTGCATCTTGTAGATTTAGATGCAAGTGGGAGAGCCAAAATTAATTAGCTTGTAAAGGAAAGAAATAAAACAGGTGTCATGCCTGCTCATGAAGAAGAAAACTGCAAACTGCAGGGTGACTTCAGAGGATTGGTCAAGTGGGCACAGACGTGACAAATGAGGTTAAATTCTCATCAAGTGTGAGGGAAGAGGGTAGAGGAATCAAGAACCAGAGAACATAGGTTTAAAGTTTGAAGAGCAAGATTTCATAGGAACCCGAGGGGCAAGTATGGTGGGTATATGAAACCAGCTGCCAGCGAAAGAGGTTGGGACAGATACTATAACAGCATGTAAAAGACACTTGGTCTGGTATATGGCTAGGAAAGGTTTGGAGGAATATGAGTTAAACAGGACTAGCTTAGATGGTCATCTTGGTGGGCATAGATGAGTTGGTCTTAAGGGCCTGTCCCACTTGAGCGACCTAATCCACGAGTTCTGGCGAGTTTGCCCTCGACTCATACTCGCAGCATGGTCGACATGAGGTCATAGGAGGTCTTCGTAAGTCTCCTTCATGCTCAAGATTGTTCTCCGCGTACTCGAGGCCTTAGCTAGGTTGCAGCGTTTTTTTCAATATGTTAAAAAATGCCCGCGAGTAAAAAAAGGTCGCCATGGAAAAAAATCGATACTTTTTTTACTCGTAGGTTTAGTCGTAGTAGGTCGTAGTAGGTCGGCATGTTAGTCGTAAGTAATCGAGGGAAGGTAGTCGTAGATAATCTTCAACATAGTCGAAGGGAGGTCAAAGGAGATCGAAGGAGGTCATCTGCACTCTCCACTATACGATGTCCAATTTTCCCGAAGTTAGTCGAAGCTGGTCTTCAACGTAGTTGAAGGAGGTCTTCAACATGACATTTTTTTCAAATTCTCCTAAACTCTTCTAAACTCACCAGTTAGGTCGCCCAAGTGGGACAGCCCCTTTAAGCGGAATGGTACCATTCGGCGTCGCCGTTTGGGCGCCGCCATTTTGGCGCCTCCGTTTCGGGGTGTTAGAGTTAGGGTTAGGGTATGGGTTAGGGTGCCACAGCGGGGCGCCAGTGGAAACCAATTTCCAAACTTGTTAACATAAAGCTGATCTCACTTGCAATATCCGTTGCATAGGAACTTCTTGCAGAGGGTGATGAATCTCAGGAATCGTATCGTATCGTATCGTATCGTAATTCACTATATGTATTGTGACACATGGAACACTTTTATTTATCTGAAGGTATTTACAGAGGTTCGGGTTAGGGTTAGGGTTCTGATGAGTACAGATATTATAAACGGAGGCGCCGAAACGGCAGCGCCGAAAAGTACCCGACCTCCTTTAAGGGCTTGTTTCCGTGCTGTATGCCACTATGACACTTATTACTCTCCCAATGATCAGGGAGTGCAAAAACCAAAAAGAGACAATTTACGAAGTAAGGGAGGATAAAGTGAATTTGTCCATTACACCTTCAACAACACAGTTAAACACCGTACTGATCGGTTGTAGGCTTCGACAGCGGCTGACAGCATTTGTCGAGTTGTAGGCCTTTCAACCACACAACAGCCCCAGGCAATTCCATTTCACCCAAGATAATGAGCAAAATGTCTGTCTGTAAGTGGTTGGACATTGAATGCAAACCATCCATAGCTGTACCACTGCTGTGGGTAAACTAGATTTAGTTCATTGAGCGCCGCAAGTCAGATAATTGGCAAACGTTTTATGTTCAGATTAGAGAGCTCTTATCAACAGCGGGTTCTGGTTTGGCATAATAGATTAGGTGCGAATCTCTCTCCATCTGAATATTTCAGTCAGAGTGACAGTAGCACACATGGCAGTGGGCCAGAGATACAAGATTTTGTGCAGAAGCTAAAAATATGTAGGGATTTGAAACAGGTCACAGAAATCTGGCATAGAAGCTCGGGGATGCAACAGATGGGAATGGAAAATAATTAAAGCTACCTGCAGCACCGCATAGCCTGCTTCTGCAATGAATCACACTGCAAATCATTTAACAACACGGAAGATATTCGAGCTACAAAAGAGTCTGAAGCTAATGTGGTAGCAAGCAGGAGCACATAAGCCTTTGAACAGATTAAATAGCAGTGTTTTTTGCAATCTTGATACTTGCCTTGAGACAGTGAAGGTGCAGAATAAAATTCACCAAGCTCTGCTGCACCTGCTGTCGTGCAGTGTTAAAATATTATCTGCAAATGAAAATATTATTTGCCCTAGTTTATCAAGGGATAAATTTGAAATGTGTGTTGCTTTTAAGGCGGTACAGCGTGGAGACAGGACCTTCGGCCAACCGAGTGTGCGCCGACCAGCGATCACCCGTACACTAGGTCTATGCTACATACTGGGGACAATTTACAGGAGCCAATTAACCTATCAACCTGCATGTGTCTGGAATGTGGAAGGAAACTGGAGCACCTGGAGAAAACCCACACTGTCACAGGGAGAACGTGCTAACTACGAACAGACAACACCCATAGTCAGGATCAAACCCGGGTCTCTGACGCTGTAAGGCAGCAACTCTACCCCTTGCACCACCAAGCCACCCCTGTTAATCAAATGACTCAAATAAATTCAAATTCTACCAACATTTTCTGAAAACTGCATTATCCTGGAACATTTAATTTGCGGGTCAATCACCAAATGGCCCATTTTCAGTGTAAATTGGAACCTTTTGCATATTATAAATCATTAATAATGGCTAACATTATTATTCATGGGTTATGGAACTGGTCCAGACACCTGGACTGTTGACCTGGAGTTTAAATACCATCATAGCAACTGGGAAATTGAAATACAAGTAATGACATAAATCTAGAATGAAATTCTTGTTTCAGTAATGGTGTCATTAAAAACCCAATCTTGTTCACTAACAAGCTTCCAGAAGGAAATCTGCCACCATTGCCTGGCGAGCGTCATTGTGGTTGACCCCAAGTCACTGTGTGAAATGGTCTAGTAAAGGGCCTGTCCCACCAGCATGCGACTGCATGCGGCGAGCGCGACCTAACGTGGTCGCTTGAGCCGTACGGCCTCGCGGGGCCGGTCCCACTTCGATCGCCGGAGCCGTATGGAGTTGTGCGGAGCTGGTCCCGACATCGCGTGGGGCATCGAAAAACTGACACTGTCCAAAAATTCCGCGCGGCAACGGCCTGTCGGCCCTCAGCCACATTAAGGGCGTACGCAGCGTCTTGACGCCGTACGCAGCATCTTGACGGCTTACGCCTAGCGCCTAGACGTCCAAATTCAGTCGGCCCTCCTCCTGCCCAGCTGATTGGTGAGTATGATGTCGGGACCAGCTCCGCACAACTCCAGACGGCTCCGCTGTTGGAAGTGGGACCGGCCCCGCGAGGCCGTACGCCTCAAGCCACCACGTTTGGTCGCGCTAGACGCATGCAATCGCATGCTGGTGGGACAGGCCCTCAAGGCACCTTGGATCAGGGATAGGCAATAGACGCCAGTCTCGCCAGGGGTTTTATTTCACCGTTTGTACGCTTCGTTGTCACCTTCCTTTCATCCAACAATGAACCATTGTACATTTCCTCGTTCATCGTCTGCTTTGATCTGTTCTTTCCGCACCTTACATGGTCTCTGTACACTTCCGTGTCTCGTTTCCCTCTCAGTCCGAAGAATTGAATTGAATTGAATTGAATTGAATTGAATTGAATCCTTTATTTGTCATTCAGACCTTTCGGTCTGAACGAAATGTCATTGCCTGCAGAAGGGTCTCAAGCTGAATCGTCACCCATTCCTTCTCCTCAGTGAATGCTGCCTGTCCCACTGAGTTACTCCAGCATTTTGTGTCTATCTTCGGTGTAAACCAGCATCTGCAGTTCCTACAGTCAGGGGGGTCGACCCACTTCCCATGAAAAGTTAAATAGATCAGATTTTTCAGCGCCAGCTCCTCTTCACTGCTCTGTTCTGCCCCTCTGCACTGGTACAGTTAGAAATAGTCAATTATATGTATTATGAACCAAGAACTGGTAATATTGGTTTTCAGTAGGAGGCCCATCAACTACGGTCTACAGAACCTGGATATAGAGGCATAAATGTCAAAGACAAAGCACTAAACTGCACGGCCCTGGGGAAAATATAACAAAGGACAAGATAAAAGTCATTTTTGGTTTTAGTTGAATGATGGCGACTTGTCTGACTCTCCTTTAAAGCTTCGATAAAGAAGCCTTGGTGGAAGATTACACCTGAATGTTCGCAGTCCAAGTGTGACCAGCTCTGCTGTGTTTAGTTTAGAGACATAGCACAAGAAACGGCCTTACGACCCACAAAGTACGCGCCAACCAGCGATCCGTATACACTAGCTCCATCGTAGGGATACTAGGGACAATTAAAAATGTTTTTAGAAACATGGAAAATAGGTTCAGGTAGGCCATTCGGCCCTTCGAGCCAGCACCGCCATACAATATGATAATGGCTGATCATCCAAAATCTGTACCCAGTTCCGGCTTTTTCCCCATATCCCTTAGCCCTTGATTCCCTTAACCAAAGCTAATTGACCTACAAACCTGTATGTCTTTGGAGTGTGGGAGGAAACTGGAGCACCCGGGGAAAACCCACGCGTTCACTGGAAGAACGTACAAACTCTGTACAGACCGCACCCGTAGGCAGGATCGATCCTGGGTCTCTGGCGCGGTAAGGCAGCTACTCTACCGCTGCGCCACCCTGCCGCACCTATCAGCATTCTGTGTTCACTGAACTGCGGGTGTAGACTTTAATTCAACCGGCATTCCCATTTATGTTTGATCGCGCAGCTACAAGTGCTGCTATTATACTCAATTTCATGTGCTTCAATAAATAGTCTTTCATGGATTTCAAAGAACGCACGCAAGGGGCATGCGCCTCTCACTAGGTACTTGCCAACCAAAGATGGAAAACAAACCTATTTACTGATATTACAATGGGAAAAATGTATTGCAATGAGCTGAAGCCCAATAAAACTACTTCTGTAAACATTGGACTGTAAATTTACCCTCCCTCCAGAGGTGTTACTGCATCTACCAGCGCTCGAGAGATTCTAAAATATCTTCAAATAATTCAACCTTCCTAAATTGCTTACATTTTATTACTGAACTGGCATCAAATGCAAGCATTAAATAAAGATAATGACACTGCGCTATAAATGGCATTGCAGAGTTATGTCCATATGCCCCATTTGATTTCTGTCCCATCTCTAACTGTTTTCCTTTCCCTCTGGGGATTGCACAAATACTACACATACCATGAGCAATGAATGCTCGGGGAGATTAAATAACATTGTGCAGACAACTGCCAAACAATATATTTACTTCTACCCGATTCACAACATCGGGAAAATGATGGATTAGAATAGAATAGAATACAACAAGTAGTACGCTGTTGAAAGAGACCAGAAGAATGAGACTACTATGAAACAATACAAAATAAATGAAGCCCCAATTTTCTCACAGTATATGTGGACATTAACTGACAAGGTACCTTCTGAAAGCTTTGTTCAATGGTATTATCACATACTATATTCCTTTGTCTCTCGAATACGTTGGTGCTTTAAAGCCAGCTTTTAAAAGAATATTGTTTCTAGTCATAGAGTCTTACAGTGTGGAAACAGGCCCTTCAGCCCAACTTGCCTACGCTGTTCAACATATAACATCTATACTCGTCCCGCCTGTCTACGTTTGGCCCATATCACTCTAAACCTGTCCTATCCATGTACCTGTCCAAATGTTTCTTAAACGCTGCAATAGTACCTGCCTCAACTACCTCCTCCAGCAGCTCGTTCCATACACACACCACTCTTTGCTCGAAAGTTAAATCTTTCCCCCTTCACACGAAACCTACAGTATGTCCACTGCTTCTCAATTCTCCTACTCTGCCCGATCTATTCAATAGACAATGGACAATAGACAATAGGTGCAGCAGCAGGCCATTCAGCCCTTCGAGCCAGCGCCGGCATTCCATGTGATCATGGCTGATAATCCACAATCAGTACCCCATTCCTGCCTTCCCATATCCCCTGACTCCTCTATCTTTAAGAGCCCTATCTAGCTCTCTCTTGAACGCATCCAGAGAATCTGCCTCCACCACCTTCTGAGGCAGAGAATTCCACAGACTCACAACTCTCTGTGTGAAAAGGTTTTTCCTCATCTCCGTTCTAAATGCCTTACCCCTTATTCTTAAACTGTGGCCCCTGGTTCTGGACTCCCCCAACATCAGGAACATGTTTCCTGCCTCTAGCGCGTCCAAACCCTTAATAATATTATATGCTTCAATAAGATCCCATCTCATCCTTCTAAATTCCAGAGCATACAAGCCTAGCCTCTCCATTCTCTCAGCATATGACAGTCCCGCCATCCCAGGAATTAACGCTGCACCACCTCAATAGCAAGAATGTCCTTCCTCAAATTTGGAGACCTAAACTGCACACAATACTCCAGATGTGGTCCGATTAGGGCCCAGTACAACTGCAGAAGGACCACTTTGCTCCAAAACTCAACTCCTCTTGTTATGAAGGCCAACATGCCATTTGCTTTCTTCACTGCCTGCTGTACCTGCATGCTTACTTTCAGTGACTGATGAACAAGGACTCCAGATCCTGTTGTACTTCCCCTTTCCCAACTTGACACCATTTAGATAATAATCTGCCTTCCTGTTTTTGCCACCTCTCATGATTTTGGACACCTCTATAAGGTCACCCCTCATCCTCCTGAGCTCCAATGAATAGAGTCCTAGCCTGCTCAACCTCTCTCCATTGCTCATAACTATTGTCAAAAAATATATTTAAATTACACTGATTAATTTCACAATAAAGAACATCATCCTGGCACTAGAAATGTAAAAGTTGCACTTTAAGACAAAAGTTACACTTGGATATATTTATTGTATCCAAAGATTTGAAATTCTAAGGTGCTCAGCCAATCTTCTCCTAGATTTATCTACTACGAGCACAAGGTCAGTTTTACTTGTCTACCCACTTGTCTATAATCCCTCATCCCCGAGACTACTTGAGTAAACTCCTGAATCTTCAACAAAGCCTTCATATTTTCCCTGAAGTGCAATGACTGAAATTGGCTTCTATTACTGCAAGTGGAAGTGGCTTTGAGTTGGAAATGTTGTAGGTAGGTTCATCTTCTTATCGAGTCCACACACAAGATTAGAAGTTGTTCAGCCAGAGCTGAACACACTTCTCGGCATCTGGACACAATGGTGTCTGTCGTGTCGCTTCGTGTCGTGGTGGTGGAAAGATTGATGGAAACAGGGGCGCGACGTGAACGCTCTTTCCTTGACCCCCGTTGGTAGTTCGAAGTGCAGGATTTAGGGCAGCACAGTGATGCAGCGATAGAGTTGCTGCCAGAGACCCGGGTTCAATCCTGTATGGAGTTTGCACATTTACCCTGTGTCTGCGGGTGTTTTTGCTCCGGGTGGTCCAGGTTCCTCCCACATTCCAAACACGTGCAGGTTTGTAGGTTAATTGGCTTCTGTAAAGATGGCCCTAGTATGTAGGATGCAAAACTGGGATATCCCAGATCTGGTGTACAGGTGACACTCGTTCGGCATGGAATCGGTTTTCCAAAGGGACCATTTCCACGCTGTATTTCTAAATTAAACTAAGATATACCGAATCACCACATTGTTCTAACAAAGTAGAGGCATTGATGGGTTAATTTTTGAATGCATCAATGTGCGTGGTCGAGGACAAATCTTCAGAAAGATGCACATCGATGAAGGCAGGTTTGTAGATCCTGGTGTTTAGAGATGTTTGCAAAGTAATTAAAAATAAATAACTGAAATATCACAGTTACTTAAGTATTCAGATCCTTTACTTTGTTGAGGCACCTTTGGCAGCGATTACAGCCTCAAGTCTTCTTGGATATGATGCTATAAGCTTGGCACACCTGTATTTGGGTAATTTCTCCCATTCTTCTCTGCAGATCTTCTCAAGCTCTGTCAGGTTGGATGGGGAGCGTCGATGCACAGCTATTTTCAGGTCTCTCCAGAGATGTTCGATCAGGTTCAAGTCCAGGCTCTGGCTGGGCCACTCATGGATATTCACAGACTTGTCACAAAGCCACTCCTGCATTGTCTTGGCTGTGTGCTTAGGGTCGTTGTCCTGTTGGAAGGTGAACCTCCGCCCCAGTCAGAGGTCCTGAAAGCTCTGGAGCAGGTTTTCATCAAGGATCTCTCTGTACTTTGCTCTGTTCATCTTTCCCTTGATCCTGACTAGCCTCCCAGTTCCTGCCGCTGAAAAACATCCCCACAGCATGATGCTGCCACCACCATGCTTCACCATAAGTATGGTATTAGCCAGGTGATGAGCGGTGTCTGGTTTCCTCCAGACGGGACACTTGGCATTCAGGCCAAAGAGTTCAATCTTGGTTTCATTAGACCGGAGAATCTTGTTTAGGTGCCTTTTTGCAAACTCCAAGCGGGCGGTCATGTGCCTTTTACTGAGGAGTGGCTTCCGTCTGGCCACTCTACAATAAAGGCCTGATTGGTGGAGTGCTACAGATATAATTGTCCTTCTGGAAGGTTCTCCCATCTCCACAGAGGAACGTTGGAGCTCTGTCAGAGTGACCATCGGGTTCCTGGTCACCTCCCTGACCAAGGCCCTTCTCCCCTGATCAGTTTGGTCGGGCGACCAGCTCTATGAAGAGTCCTGGTAGTTCCAAAGTTCTTCCATTTAGGAATGACGGAGGCCACTGTGCTCTTCGGGACATGCAATGCGGCAGAAATTGTTATATACCCTTCACCAGATCTGTGTCTCAACACAATCCTGTCTTGGAGGTCTACGGACAATTCCTTTGTCTTTTTGCTCTGACATGCACTGTCAACTGTGCGGCCTTATATAGGCAGGTGTGTGCTTTTCCATATCATGTACAATCAATTTAATTTACCACTGGTGGACTCCAATCAAGTTGTAGAAACATCCCAAGGACAATCAATGGAAACCAGATGCACCTAAGCGCAATTTTGAGTGTCATTGCAAAGGGTCTGAATACTTATGTAAACGTGATATTTCAGTTATTTCAGTTATTTCTTTTTAATTACTTTGCACCTGTTTTTTTAATTACACCTGTTTTTGCTTCTTCATTCTGGGGTATTGTGTGTAGATTGATGATTAAAAAAAAAAATGGATTTAACCCATTTTAGAATAAGGCTGTAACGTAACAAAATGTGGAAAAAGTAAAGGGGTCTGAATACTTTCTGAATGCGCTGTAGGATATGCTTGTATTTGGAAGAAAATATAGATTAATGGGCCTGTTCCACTTATGCAACTTTTTCGGTGACTGCCGGCACCCGTCATAGGTCGTTGCAGGTCGCTGAAAATTTTCAACATGGTGAAAATTCAGCAGCGACCAGAAATACGCTATGACTCCTTAGGGAGACTACTCACGACCATACAGGTGACAACCTGGCGACATGGTGAAGCCTGTAGTCGCCCAAAGAGTTGTACCTTGTTCTGGGCGCCGCTGGAATTTCAACATGCTGAAATTTTTCAGTGACCTGCTGCAACTATGACAGGTGCCGGCAAGTCACCGATAATAAATTGCGTAAGTGGGACAGGCCCATTAGGAGATTAGTGCGTCTTTGTGCAGGGCCAGTCATGTTGTGTAAACATGGTCAGATGTTCTGAAAAGGTGACAAAGATGTACAATGAGGGTAAGGTTGTGGTTATTGTCCTATTGACATGATTTTCAGAATCAGATTTTATTCGCCAAGTATGTTTTGCGACATACGAGGAATTTCACTGGCCAGGTCAGTCATACAATTAAAAGCAACAGACTCAAAAACTAATTTTAACATGAACATTCACCACAGTGACTCCTACACATGCTTCACTGTGATGGAAGGCGAAATAAAGTTCAAGGCCTTACTTTTGTTCTTCCTCAGTAGGGGGCCTCGAGCCCTCCGTTGACGGGACGATCTTGACTCCCATAGCCGGCGGTGTTCGGGCCCTCCGCATCGTGGCGTTCAGCTCCCGCATCTGGGGGTTGTCAGCTCCCCCGTGCCGGGCGATCAAACCTCGCATCGGGGCTGGTTGAATCTTTTGTGGCGTTGGAGCTCTCGACTAGCCTCTCCCGAGACTGCGAGCCTTTGATGGTAAGTCCGCAGGCCGCGGTGGGAGCGATCCCAGAAAAGGGATCCGCTCCCCGCGGTGGGGCTCATGACAGTTCGAGACGGCTCCCAGCTTCAGCGATTGTAGGCCGCAGAGCCTAGCATTAGCTATAAAAGGCCTGTCCCACCAGCCTGCGATTGCTTGAGGCGTACGGGCACGCGGGGCCGGTCCCACTTTGATCGGCGGAGGTGTATGGCGTTGTGCGGGGCTGGTCCCGATATCGCGCGGGGCTCCAAAAATCTTGCACTATCCGAAAATTCCGCGCGCCAATGGCTTGTCGGCAGACGCATTGAGGGCGTACGCAGCTTCTTAAAGTCGTACGCAGCGTCTTGATGGTGTACGCCTAGCGAGTGGCGTTGCACGATGACGTCACCGCCCGGTGTGCCGTTGCGTGATGACGTCACCACCCGACGCCGTGCGGCGTCCAAAATTAGCGGCCCGCCTCCTGCCCAGCTGATTGGCGAGTACGACATAAATTACATCACGCGCGAACTCCGCTTCCGTTTGGTCGCGCCAGATGCATGCAATCGCATGCTGGTGGGACAGGCCCTTAAGGAGAGGCTGGACAAACTTTGGTTGTTTTCTGTAGCGCTTCGGAGGCTGAGGAGAGACCCGATAGAAGTATATAAAATTATGAAAGGTATGGATAAGGTAGACGGTCAGAAACTTTTCCCAGTGTGTAAATGTCAAATTTTAGAGTGCAAAGCTTAAAAGGACATGTGCCGGCCATTTTTTGTTGTTAATGCAAAGAGTACAAGAGTAGCCAGAGGTGGTGATGGAAGGCACATTTATGAGCAGGAATTATAGGAAGATCAGTTGGATTTGTTTGACAAAGACATTGCGGGCTGAAGGGCCTGTTCCTGTACTGTTCTACGTGTAGGAAAGAACTGCAAATGCTGGTTTAAATCAAAGGTAGACGCAAAATGTTGGAGTAACTCAGCGGGACAGGCAGCATCTCTGGAAAGAAGGAATGGGTGACATTTCGGGTCTCGAGCCGAAACGTCACCCATTCCTTTTCTCCTGACATGGTGCCTGACCCACTGAGTTACTCCAGTATTTAATGTCTACCAGTACTGTTCTATGCTCCATGTGCAAAATTGAACTGAATGAATGGTGGAATCTGGGGGAGTTGATGGGATCGTGAGAAGAAGTGTACAAGTCATGTTAATATTACTATTTACTGTAATTGGTGCTCACCCACTGGGCTGAAGGGTTTGTTTCCATCGTATATCTCTGTAGGACTTTCAAGTTTAAGAGTTTAGAGATACAGCGTGGAAACAGGCCCTTCGGCCCATCGAGTGCATGCTGACCTGAGATCACCCCATACACCAGCACTATCCTACACAGTAGGGACAAGTAGGATCGAATGGGCTTGTATTCACTGGAATTTCAAAGGATGAGAGGATATCTCATAAAAACATGTAAAATTCTTAAGGAATGCAGGAAAAATGTTCCCGATTTGAAATAATTTTGAAATAATTTAATTGCCACACAACCAAGGTCGGTGGTATTTGGGTTGCCAGCAGCGGTACAATAATAAAGAACACAACCACAATAAAAATTTTACACAAACATCCACCACAGCATTCATCACTGTGGTGGAAGGCACAGAGCTTGGCCAGTCCTCCTCCATTTTCCCCCGTGGTCGGGACCTCCACCCTCCACAGCCGTTGCTGCGGGCGTCCAGATGGTAAGGGACAAAGTCAAAGTCAAGGTGAGTCCAGGATCGGCTCTTCCCAACCAGAGACCGCGGCTTCAGGCTGGTGTAGGCCGCAGGCCGGCGGTCAAAGTTTTAAAGTACCTGCCGTGCTGCAGCCGGAAGCACCGCAGTCTGCAGGGCCAGCGGTCGAAGCTCCCCTCCAGGGGAGATGATAAGTCCATACCGCACCCGCGGTAGAAGACGGCCGCGGGCCGGCGGTGGAAGCTTCTTCCCCCGGGTCCTCCACGTGAGATCCCGGGCTGTAGACGCCGCACCAGCTGGAGTTCTGCAGACCGCTGCTTCAGGCTGCCGACTGCCGCGGGCCAGCGTAACGGAGCGCTCCCCTCCAGCGAGGTCTCACCCGCTCCGCGCTGAGAGTCCACGCTGCGCCCGCCGCTGAAGCTCCGGGCGCGTCTCCGGGAAAGTCGGCGCCGATCCTTGCTGTTAGGACACGGGGGAGGCGACCTGAAAAAGTCGCCTCTCCATGGAAGAGGCGGCCGAAACGGTTTCCCCCTTACCCCCCCACACCACCCCCCACACATAACACACAAAGAAACATTAAAAACAGACTTTTAAACATACTAAAAAAATTAAAAAAGTTGAAAAAAAGACGGACACGCTGCCGACAGGCTGCTGCCAGTGCAGCGCCCCCTACCGAATGTTGGGGGAGTCCAGAACAAGGGGTCTCAGTTTAAGAATAAGGGGTAGGTCATTTAGGACTGAGATGAGGAAAAACCTTTTTACCAAGAGAGTTGCGAATCTCCAGATTTCTCTACCACAGAAGGCAGTGGAGGACAATTCACTGGATGTTTCCAAGAGAGTGTTAGATATTGCTCTTCGGGCTAATGGAATCAAGGGATATGGGAAGAAAGCAGGAATGGCTTACTGATTTTGGATGAACAGCCATGATCATATTGAATGGTGGTGCTGGCTCAAAGAGCCGAATGGCCTACTCCTGCACCTATTTACTATGTTTCTAATTTATAATTTTATCGATGCCAATTCACCAACAAACTTGTATGTATTTGGAGTGTGGGAGGAAACTGAAACACACTGGGGGGAGGGGTAACCTACGCAAGTCATGGGAGGAATGTACAAACTCCATACAGACACCACCCATAGTCGAGATCGGACCCGGGTCTCTGGCGCTGTAAGGCAGCGACTCTACCGCTGCACCACTGTGCTGGAGAGACTGCCTCTTTGAGCAATCTTACGTTAATTGTAGAGGAGTGTTCATTCTATACCTTTAGCAAGGAATAATGCTTCTGCTCTAGAATCGAGATCTCCACTCCAGCTCCGTTTTTATGAATGCCGCATTATGTTATTACGCACAAAGATCTATTTTCTCACTTTCATGCAACCAGTATTCTCTGCTTAAGGCTACCATGAAATGCACAAGCTCCCCTCATCACCCCCCCCCCCCAAGCCACCTCTATACAGTCAACCAACCTTTGATTAATAGCGACAGACTTTCCCAATATTATTTCCTTCATCAATAGTCCAAGAGGTCCATCAGTAAGCTGTAAATCCTAGCCAACGTGTTGCAGCACCATCTGTGCGCTAACCATTTAGCTTACTGTTCTCAAATCAACATGATATGTTGCTCTGAAAAAAACCGAGCTATTCAATAGAAACCAATTACACATTTAATTAAAAGGAAAAACTAGTCATTAACCTTGCACTCTCGGGACACTGTCAAAGCCACAAAAGCTGCTCAGAATCCTATTTGCCATTTCAAGCATATTTGAAGCAGGCCTTACAGGATGATCTCAAGAATTCCATTCCTGGCATCTGCTGCAATAAATCGAGTGAGAAGCAGTGGGATTATCCAATTTGTTTTAACATTCATTCGCTAGATGTGAGCACTATTGCCACGTACAGAATTTATTGTTTGGCCTCTGTGCCCTCAATCAAAGGTTTGTGAAGAGCCCTCCACATTGAGTTTGAGTTTAGTTTATTGTCAGATGTACAGAGGTACAGTGAAAAGCTTTTGTTGTACGCCAACCAGCCAGCGGAAAGACAATACACAATTACAATCGATCCAGTCACAGTGTACAGATACATGATAAAGGGTTTAACGTTTAAGGGTCTATCCCACTTAGGCGTCATTTGCACGTCGCGCGAGGAATCCCAAAAACCTGTGGCACTGCGCAGCTACTGCGCGTCACTGCCTACGCCACCACGTCTCACCACGCGCCATGTGCGTGTAATGCACGCCATGCATTATGCATAAATTATGTTGCGTAAATGACGCGCAAATAACACCCAGGTGGTACTGGCCCTTTAGTCCTAGTTAAAGCCAGCAAAGTCTGATCAAAGATAGTCAGAGGGTTTCCAATGATGTAGATGGTAGTTCGGGACTGCTCTCTAGTTGTTGGTGGGATGGTTCCGTTGCCTGATAACAGCTGGGAAGAAACTGTCCCTGAATCTAGAGGTGTGCGTTTTCACACTTCTACAACCTTGGGACAAATGGGTTTAATCCAGTGTCACTAATCGGGCCAGCTGAGGGAAAGATGGAACATATCCTTCCCAGAGGGTGACACTGGTGAATTAGGTGTGATTTATTTCTTAGATTGGCTTTTTTATCTATTTGAATCATAACATTTAAGTTCCCCAATTTTCATGGTGGGATTTGAATGAGTGTCCCTGGGTTCCTGTTGTAGGAGCAGAATTAGGCCATTCGGCCCACCAAGTCTACTCCACCATTCAATCATGACTGATTTATCTTTCCCTCACAACCACATTCTCCTGCCTTGGGCCCATGACCCCTGACACCCGTACTGATCTGGAATCTGTCTATGTCCCGCCTTAAAAGTATCCATTGACTCGGCCTCCACATCCGTCTGTGGCAATTAATTCCACAGACTCACCTGGGTTACTAGTCCAGGCCCCCAGTTTTTTCGCGCCCAGTAATTTAACTCATCTGCCGCACCCTGCCTCAACATTAATGTTCTTTAGGTCAAGGAATACACATTCAGGATTACCAAGTGGTCTCTCTTACAGAATAAATCCTGGATCAGAATCAGTAGCAACACCAAAATGATGTACTCGCTAGAATTTAGAAGATTGAGGGGGGATCTTATAGAAACTTACAACATTCTCAAGGGGTTGGACAGGCTAGATGCAGGAAGATTGTTCCCGATGTTGGGGAAGTCCAGAACAAGGCGTCAGAGTTTAAGGATAAGGGGGAAATCTTATAGGACTGAGATGAGAAAAACATTTTTTACACACAGAGTGGTGAATCTCTGGAATTCCCTGCCACAGAATGTAGTTGAGGCCAGTTCATTGCTATATTTAAGAGGGAGTTAGATGTGGCCCTTGTGGCTAAAGGTATCAGGGGGTATGGAGAGAAAGCAAGTACAGGATACTGAGTTGGATGATCAGCCATGATCATATTGAATGGCGGTGCAGGCTCGAAGGGCTGAATGGCTTACTCCTGCACCTATTTTCTATGTTTCTATGTTTCTATGAAATAACCGGCACTCTCTATAGATGATGGTGGGTCACGATGAACAACAGACACTGAGCTGGAGAACAAACAGCAAGGATGTTGACAAGATGGGAGCAGACAGAAAAACTGGCGAGGGGTCGATGTGTGGAGTTGCAAAGAATTTTAACAGACATTGATAGAAACACATCTACAGAAGTGACAGGCAAAGGATTCACTGAAGAACGCCAGTGAGAGAAACCATTGACGACTCTCTTTACTGGTACATTGTGATCAACTGTCAAAATTCGGAGAAAGGTCTTGACCCGAAACGTCGCCAGAATCTGAAGAAGGGTCTCGACCCGAAACGTCGCCCATTCCTTCTCTCCTGAGATGCTGTCTCACCCGCTGAGTTACTCCAGCATTTTGTGTCTACTGATAAAAATTCAGAGATGCGGAGGCCCAGTCAAATGCCCTGTAGGAAGTTTGTCTGCATCAAGGGTCTTTAAAATTATGAAGAGTTTAAAAGTTGTCTCAATCTCAGAAGTGTTCTGCCTTCCGAGGGTTTTTTAAAAACACAAAAACAAAAATAGCACAAATGTTAAGTGAGAACTGCCACAGAGGGTAGTTGAGGCCAGTTCATTGGCTATATTTAAGAGGGAGTTAGATGTGGCCCTTGTGGCTAAGGGGATCAGAGGGTATGGAGAGAAGGCAGGTACGGGATACTGAGTTGGATGATCAGCCATGATCATATTGAATGGCGGTGCAGGCTCGAAGGGCCGAATGGCCTACTCCTGCACCTATTTTCTATGTCTATGTTTCTATGAGATAGACACAGAGTGTTGGAGGAGCTCAACGGGTCAAGCAGCATCTCTGGAGAAGAAGGATAAATGATGTTTCGGGTCGGGGCTCTTCTTCAGTGTGAAGAAGGGTCCCAACCCGAAACGTCACCCATCCATTTTCTCCAGGGATGCTGCCAGACCCGCTGAGTTACTCCAGCACTCTGTGCCTGTCTTAGGTATAAACCAGCATCTGCAGCTCTTTGTTTCCACAAATGTTAAGTGGCCCTCTTCACTTTAACCACAAAGAAACAATAATATTTTTGCCTTTAATATTGGTGTTAGATATTTAAGACTAGTTAAAATGTTATTTATAGATACATAGATACATGGTCAATAGGTGCAGGAGTAGGCCATTCGGCCCTTCGAGCCTGCACCGCCATTCAATGTGATCATGGCTGATCATCATCCACAATCAGTTCCCTGTTCCTGCCTTCTCCCCATACCCCTTGATTCCGCTAGCCCTAAGTGCTCTATCAAACTCTCTTTTAAATGCATCCAGTGAATTGGCCTCCGCTGCTTTCTGCTGCAGAGAATTCCACAAATTCACAAGTCTCTGTGTGAAAACGTTTTTCCTCATCTCAGTTGTAAATGGCCCACCTCTTATTCTTAAACTGTGGCCCCTGGTTCTGGACTCCCCCAACATCGGGAACATGTTTCCTGCCTCTAGCGTGTCCAATCCCTTAAGAATTTTATATGTTTCTATAAGTGACCCTCTCATCCTTCTAAACTCCAGTGAATATTAGCCCAGTCGCTCCATTCTTTCAACATATGACAGCCCCGCCATCCCGGGAATTACATTTCAGTTGCAACAGAAATAGATGTAGAGTGACAGAGAATTAAGGACAATTAGTAATTAATTAAGGACAACTTAGTTTAACTTAGTGACACAGCCGGGAAATAGGCCCTTCGGCCCACCAAGTCCTCACTGACCATCAATCACCCGTTCACACTAGTATTATGCTATCCCACTTTCTCATCCACTCCATATACAATTATACAGAGGCCAATTAACCTAAAAACAGACATGTCTTTGGAATCAGGGAGGAAAACTGGAGGACCTAGTGGAAACCCACGTGGTCACAGGATGAATGTGCACACTCCACACAGACAGCACCCGAGGTCAGGATCGAACCCAGGGAGTAGCTGTGCCACTGTGCAGCGCTGATTCATTGTTTGTTGGTGTCGCCCAATTATGGTGAAGGTAGACAAAATGCTGGAGTAACTCAGCGGGACAGGCAACATCTCTGGAGAGAAGACATGTTGCCTGTCCCGCTGAGTTACTCCAGCATTTTGTGTCTATCTTTGGCGTAGACCAACATCTGTAATTCCTTCCTACACCATTATGGTATTGGGCCTATTTCAATGCTCTGTAGTCGTGCGTTTACTCATGTCAGGTGTCACAGGGTGAAGACAAGAGGATGGGGTTAGGAGGGAGAGACAGATCAGCCATGATAGAAAGGCTGAGTAGACTTAATGGTCCGAATGGCCTAATTCTACTCCTATTCCTATGACCTTATGTCCACTGGGTGTGAGCTCGTGTCAGAAGATCGCCAACAAAACTCGAGGAGAATCGGCTTTTAAGGAGCAAAGCTGATGATTCACAATTATTTTCACTATTAGCAATGATTAGCAACACTCAAGGGAAAGATAAGGAGGAACATCTTTAGCCAGAAGGTGGTGAATCTGTGGAATTCATTGCCCCAAACAGCAGTGGAGGCCATGTCATTGGGTATTTTTAAAGTGGAGATTGATCGGTTCTCGATTAGTAATGGGCCTGTCCCACACATGCGACTTTTTCGGCGACTGCCGGCACCCGCCATCAGTCGATGCAGGTCGGCGAAAATTTTCAACATGTTGAAAATTCAGCGGCGACCAGAAAGACGCCACGACTCTTTGGGCGACTGAGGAGACTACGTCGGAGTGGCCCAGCCCGAGGGAGAACGGCACTCCCGTCGGAGTGGCCCAGCCCGAGGGAGGAACGGCACTCCCGTCGGAGTGGCCCAGCCCGAGGGAGAACGGCACTCCCGTCGGAGTGGCCCAGCCCGAGGGAGAATGGCACTCCCGTCGGAGTGGCCCAGCCCGAGGGAGGAACGGCACTCATGTGAGGGCGATCCGGCTCGGGGCTGGAACGGTGCTCCGGTGGCTGGGACGGCGTTCTGGCGGTGGTGACCTGAGTCCTGGGTTCAGCCGCGGGCCAGCGGCTGCATATGCTGGACTGGAGGGCGGCAGCTTCGACCACCCCCGGGCCGCGGTGTTTGAGCCGGCCCGTTGCGGGGTTCGGTGAGCCGCGGGACTGTTGTGCCATCGCCCGGTGGGGAATTGCCTCAGCGCAGAGGGAGAAGAGGAGGGAAGAGACAGTAACCCTAAGATTTTTTGCTTCCACCACAGTGAGGAGGTGCTTGGTGGATACACTGTGGTGGACGTTAATTTGTGTTTACTGTTGTTTATTATTGTATGATTGTATGTATGACTGCAGGCACGAAATTTCGTTCAGACCGTAAGGTCTGAATGACAATAAAGGGATTCAATTCAATTCAATTCAAAATACTCACGACCATACAGGCGACACCCTGGCGACATGTCGCGGGGTGAAGCCTGTATGGTCGTGAGTAGTCGCACCTTGTTCTGGTTGCCACTGGATTTTCAACAAGTTGAAAATTTTTGCCGACCTGTAACGACCTATGACGGGTGCCAGCAGTCGTCGAAAAAGTCGCGTAAGTGGGACAGGCCTATAAGGGTTACGAGGAAAAGGTTTGAAAATGGGGTTGAGAGGGAAAAAATGATCAACCATGATCGAATGTCGGAGCACACTCGATGGGATGCACAGCCTACTACTGCCCCTGCGGTTTTAGTTTTAAAGAAACTGCGTAGAATCAGGCCCTTTAGGCCACCTGGTCTGTGCCGACTTGCGATCATCCATAGACTAGTTCTATCTGCACACTAGGGTCAATTTAAAGAAGCCAATTAACCTACAAGCAAGCATGACTTTGTAATGCAGGAGGAAACCGGAGCACCCGGAGAAAACCCATACGGTCACAGGGAGATTGTACAAACTCCGTACAGATCACCCATAGTCAGGATCGACCCCTGCTCTCTGGCATTACAAGACAGCAACAGGCACAATGCCGTCCAACAGGTTTATGGGTTTATCAGGCCGACACAAGAGACTGCAGACTCTGGAATCTGGAGCAGCACACAATCCGCTTAAGGAACTCAGCGGGTCAAGCAGCATCTGCAGACGGAAAGGAATGGTCGACATTTTTGGTCGAAACCCTGTGGGTTAAATCGAGCAGTCCTGAAGTTTTATGGTGCTGTTACGCTAGAAATCTCCCTTTATATTCAAGTAATATTAACCTTTAGCCCTTGCCAGTAACGCAGGGAAGTAAAAGTCAATTCAAAGTATGACTGGGATGCAGACTCGGGACTGACCCGGCTCAATGATCAGAGGGGGGATTGAGATTGAGGGGGGATCTTATAGAAACTTACAAGATTCTTAAGGGGTTGGACAGGCTAGATGCAGGAATATTGTTACCGATGTTGGGGAAGTCCAGGACAAGGGGTCACAGTTTAAGGATAAAGGGGAAATCTTTTAGGACTGAGATGAGAAAAACATTTTTTACACAGAGAGTGGTGAATCTCTGGAATTCTCTGCACAGAATGTAGTTGAGGCCAGTTCATTGGCTATATTTAAGAGGGAGTTAGATGTGGCCCTTGTGGCTAAAGGGATCAGGGGGTATGGAGAGAAGGCAGGTACAGGATACTGAGTTGGATGATCAGCCATGATCATATTGAATGGCGGTGCAGGCTCGAAGCGCCGAATGGCCTACTCCTGCACCTATTTTCTATGTTTCTATGTCTATGTTTCTATCAGCTTCAGGATTTAATTAAGTAAAAGAGAACTGAAGACATGCCCATTGCAACCCAGAATGTTTTAAAATCAGCATGGTAAGCTATTGGATCAACTTTAGGGCAGCACGGTGGCGTAGTGATAGTTCTACTGCCTTACAGCGCTAGAGGCCCGGATTTGATCCTGACTATCGATGCTTGTTTAAACGGAGTTTGTACATTCTCCCCGTGACCTGCGTGGGTTTTCTCTGAGATCTTCAGTTTCCTCCCACTCTCCAAAGGTTTGTAGATTAATTAGCTTGGTATAATTGTAAAATTGTCACCAGTGTGTGGGGGTTAGAGTTAACGTGCGGGGCTCACTGGTCCGGTGCGGACTCCGTAGACCTAAGGGCCTGTTTCCGCCTGTATTTCTAAACTAAGCAAACAATAAAATCTGGGCTTATGTCCATTTGTTCATTTGGTACAAATGATGTAATAAACAAATATTTGGACTTGCAATTGGAGTTTCACCTGACAGAACCATGTCAATATGAAACAATAACAATGCTTTAAATGAGAGAGTTATAGTCATTAGGACCCCAGGGCCAAATATAAACAAGTGAAGAAATATAACTGAAATGTAGGCAGCAAATATGGGCAGCATGGAGGCACAGAGCTAGAGTTGCTGTGTATGCCCCTGTCCCACTTAGGAAACCTGAACGGAAACCTCTGGAGACTTTGCGCCCCACCCAAGGTTTCCGTGCGGTTCCCGGAGGTTGCAGGTGGTTGCCGGAGGTTACAGGTAGTGGAAGCAGGTAGGGAGACTGACAAAAACCTCTGGGAACCGCACAGAAACCTTGGGTGGGGCGCAAAGTCTCCAGAGGTTTCCATTCAGGTTTCCTATGTGGGACAGGGGCATTACAGCGCCAGAGACCCGGGTTCCATCCTGACTACGGGTGCTTATTGTATGTTTTTCCCGTGGATTTTCTCTGGGATCGGATGTATATTGTATCTGATCTGTTGGATAGCACGTAAAACAAAGCTTTTCGCCATTTCCCGGTGAGCGGTGACAATAATAAACCTACACATGTGCCATGTGCCAGGCGTCCCACCACATGATCTGTCCACTGCTGACCATGATGCAGGCTCTGCTTTCTCATATCCCTGACATAATGCCGCTCTTGCAGAGGAAGGGTGCAGAGATTCTCGACCACAAGGAAAGAGGTGCTGTGCTCAGTCAAGGGAAGAGCTTCATCAGTCATCAATGGACAGCACCGTGGCACAGCAGTAGAGTTGCTGCTTTACAGCGCCAGATACCTGGTTCGATCCTGACTACGGGCGCTGGCTGTATGGAGTTTGTAGGTTCTCCCTGTGACCCATGTGGGATTTTCCACCTGATTGTTCCAGTTTCCTCCCGTACTCCAAATACGTACAAGTTAGTAGGTGAATTGACTTAGATAAAATTGTAAATTGTCCCTACTCTGTAGGATAGTGCGGGTGGGTACGGGGTGATCTCTGGTTGGCGTGCACTCAATGGGCCGAGGGGCCTGTCGCCATGCTGTATCTCTAAACTCTTAAACTCGAAAGTCCTGCAGAGATATAAGATGGAAACAAACCCTGGCAGCGCAGCAGTAGAGTTTGCTGCATAACAGCTCCAGGGAACGGGTTCGATCCCGACTACTGGCTCTTCTCTGCACAGAGTTTGTGCGTTCTTTCCGTGACCTGCGTGGGTTTTCTCCAGGATCTCCCGTTTCCTCTCACACTCCAAAAACGTACAGGTTTGCAGGTTAATTGGCTTGGTAAATTTGTAAATTGTCCCTATAGTGCGTGTGTGTGTGTGTGTGTGTGTGTGTGTGTGTGTGTAGGATAGTGCTAGTGTGCGGGGCCAAACTCTGTACACACAGCAGCACCCGTAGTCAGGATTGAACCTGGATCACTGGCGCTGTAAGGCAGCAACTCTACCACTGCGCCATCGTGCCGCACTTATATGTCGGCGAGGACTCGGTGGGCCGAAGGGCATGTTTCTGTGCTTTATGTCTAAACTAAGCGAAACGCTAAAAGTAAATAACATTTCTGTATATACCATTGTGTGTTAACAGCATTAAAATATGCATTTGCCTTTGGTACAATTTTGTTTGCGTGACAAAGAGAGAGAATCTGTCCAAGTAGATCATCACCTCAGAGAAACTGCTCCCACTATGTTGTACCATGCATTTCCAAAGAAACAGGCCCTTCGAGACTGCTCTGCCTTTCAATGTGATCGTGGTTTATTTTGTACTCAACTCTGCTTCCATTTCCTGTCCCTGGATCAACTGCAGCAGCCAGAAAGACTGATAGTTGAGTTGGTGTTAAATTCTATCTGTGCTTTCAATTTCACATTGCGTTTTCCCTTCGTGAGTTATTAGGGATAAAAGAAGCTTACAGACGAGTAAGAGAGAGACACAGAGCGCGACAAAGAGATAATAATCGCAAAGTACAATAAGATTTCGCGCAATTCTGAAAATGCACAGAACGCTTGTCAACAACGTCTTTGCAAAATGTTAAATCATCTAGAAAAATGTTTTGTTTCTGATCAACAGGATTGAAGTCAGGGCTTTGTTTGAATGATTCATTGCAGTTTCCCCATTTGATTTCCATTTTAACAAGTTTGAAGCAGGTTTGACCGACACATTACATCAGCCCAAGGACTTGTAATTCTTTGCCCTAACCTGGGAGATAGGTGACTACTGCGGGCAAGAGGAGTTGATCTTAAAATTCATCAAAGCCTGACAGGGGCAATGTGTAGCGGAGGCAAGAGTGGGCAAGCAGATGGAATTTACTCTCAGTTGGTTCAAGGTGGTGTATTTTTGGGTTGGTCCGATAGGATTTGACACAGGCCAATATTGGGGCCCTATGTGAGTTAGGGAAGAAAGAGACCTTGGTGTTTCAGCTCACGGTCAAAGTGGAAACACTGGTACATCAGGGAGTGAAGAAAGCATAAGGGATGATTGCCTTCATTAGCTGCGGCACAGTGTAAAAGAGCATGGAGGTCATGGTAAAACCTTATAGAAGATTGGCTCGGCCAAAGCTGGAACATTATGAGCAGTTCTGACGTGATGCGATTGCAGAGGAGATTTTTCAAAATGTTAGGGGGGAAAGAAAGACACAAAGTGCTGGAATAACTCAGCGGGTCAGGCAGCATCTCTGGAGGACATGGATAGGTGAAGTTTCGGGTCAGGATCCATCTTGTTTCTACATTTTGGCTGCTCCACTGCAAATTCTCCTCAAGGTTTGCCTACTTTGAGGAAGTTCTCCTCTCTCAGACAGGGATTCAGCGAGACCCTCTCTCACTGACCCCCCCCCCCCCCCTCTGTGAATGATTCCTGTTGCTCTCCTGCTCCACATGGTCTGAAGATGGGCCCTGACCTGAGATGTCTCCATCTATGTGTGATTCCTGCCACTCGTGCTTCATTGTGGGTTGGTTACCATCCCAGTTTGCACTTCATTAGGACTGCCATAGAGCAAACGCAATGTTAGCATTTATTTTGAGAGGGCTTGTATACAAAAACAGGGATGTAATGTTGAGGCTCTATAAGGCGCTGGTCAGGCCGCATTTGGAATATTGTGAGCAATTTTGGGCACCATATCTGAGTGAGGATGTGCTGGCTCTGGAGAGGGTCCAGAGTAGATTTACAAGAATGATCCCAGGAATGAGGTTAACCTATGATGAGCATTTGTCGGCACTGGGCCTGTACTCGCTGGAGTTTAGAAGAAAGCGAGCAATCTGATCCCGGCGGAGGTGAGCGTCCAGCGCCCGCTGTGAGTCCCAAACGCACCGCCATCGCAACACTCCGCAGCTCCAGCCCCTTCCCCTCTGGTCCCCCTCGCCTGCTCCTGCCCCCTCTCCCACATGGTTCTTCCCCCGCCTTTTCTCCGAGCTCTTTTCTTACCCCCCCACTCCCCTCCTGCCCACACGCCGGCGTGGCCGTAGCTGCTGGTGCTTCCGGGCCGATCCGAGGCCTGGCTCTGAGGGTGCGGACAGCTGATGTTCCTCCGGGGCACGCAAGAACGGAGAGGAGCGGCAACCTCGAGATTCTGGGGAGGGAGAGTGGGGGAGAAGATGGGATAGAGCGAGAGGAGGGGAGTAGGGAGGGGAGAGGAGTTATGGAGGAAGGGAGTGACTGAGCGTAGGAGAAAGGAGATGGAGAGAGGTGAGGGAGGGATTGGGAAGGGGAGGAAGAGAGGGGAAAGAAGAGGGAGGATGAAGAGGAGGGGGAGAGAGCTAGTGATGAGGCGAAATGAGGTGCGCCTGTACTGTTGGGGGGCTATGGGTAACTAGTGGAATATTGCGTTGGGGGACCAAGCCACCTGTGTGACAGGGACCCAACGGGTCCCACTTAGTTTAGTATTAATTTAAAGATTCTAATAATACATGATCTTGCAGCATAGCTTCACGTAATAACATGCGTTTGAACAGCAAAGACCAGTGGTTACTTGTAAGTGATTGCTAGTTTGAATCCGTTGGTCTTTGCTGTGTTTGGTTGCGAATGGCATAGCTGTGTTTGGTTGCGAAAGGCACTTTAAATCTGCATTCACAGCCTCTAGACCAGGGAGACGTCAGGACACAGTCAGTTCTTGTTCTGAATTAATAGTGAGCTCTGTGGAAGGTGTACGGTACACGGAATAGCGGACAAAGAGAGGCAAGACTGAGCCAATTTATTATCAAGCTTCACTCTTAACCCGACATGCGGGCTATCTGGATCTTGAAATATAAACACACAGAACATGGAACAATGCAGCACAGAACAGGTCCTTCGGCTCACCATGCCTGTGCCAAACGTGATGCCAAGACCAACAAGTCTCTTAACTGCCACTAGCATATCTGCCTCAACCACCACACCCAGCAGCACATCATTCCAGGAACTCACTGCCCTCCATGCCAAATACTTGTCCTGCACATCTCTTGAGACGTTAGAGATACAGCCACTGGTGATCACCCCGTACACTAACACTATCCTACACACTAAGGACAATTTACAATTTTACTGAAGCCAATTAAAGATTCAGATTCAGATTCAATCTTTATTGTCATTGTGCAGTGCAGAGACAACAAAATGCAGTTAGCATCTCCCCCAGAAGAGCGAACATAGAATAATGAACAGCAGAATATATATGTACATACATTAGTGCAATTTTTCTGGGGGAAGGAGTTTCCAGGGGTGGGGGGGGAGGGGGGTGACTGGCAATCACCAAGGTGCAGAGTTAAGTAATGTAACAGCCGCAGGGAAGAAGCTGTTCCTGGACCTGCTGGTCCAGCAACGGAGAGACCTGTAGCGCCTCCCGGATGGTAGGAGGGTAAACAGTCTGTGGTTGGGGAGAGAGCAGTCCTTGACGATGCTGCGCGCCCTTAGCAGACATCGCTTGCTCTGGACAGACTCAATGGAGGGGAGTGAGGAATCGGTTATACGTTGGGCAGTTTTCACCACCCTCTGCAGTGCTTTCCGGTCGGAGACAGAGCAGTTGCCATACCATACTGTGATACAGTTGGTAAGGATGCTCTCGATGGTGCCGCAGTAGAAGTTCACCAGAATCTGAGGAGACAGATGGACCTTCTTTAGTCTCCTCAGGAAGAAGAGACGCTGGTGAGCCTTCTTGACCAGTGTTGAGGTATTGTGGGTCCAAGAGAGGTCATCAGAGATGTTGACCCCCAGAAACCTGAAGCTGGAAACACGTTCCACCTCCGTCCCGTTAATATGGAGGGAGGTGTGCGTGCCGCCCCTAGACCTTCTGTAGTCCACAATGTGCTCCTTGGTCTTCTTGGAGTTAAGGGCCATGTTGTTATCAGCGCACCATGCTGCTAGGATTAACCTACAGTACAAACGTGTACATCTCCTTTAACGTTTGTTGCTCTCAGCTTAAAGCTCTGCTTTCTAATACTTGATGTTTCCACCCTGGGGTAAAAGCTACAGATTGTCTACCATATCTATGCCTCTCATAAATGCAAATACTTCCATTAGGTCTCCCAATAAAGAAAAAGCAATCCAAAGAAAATATTGGGAAGGGGGAGTTGATTGCAGAAAGCTAGTTGCAAGAAGAAAAAAAGTGCTGCAATCTTTCTGATGGACCATTATTTAATTTGCAGTTTTAATATGTTCCCTTTCAAGATATTCCTGTTTTCAGAATGTGTGAGGGTATTGAAAGCCTGAGGCGAGTACACCAACAGCATCCAGCAGGACCTTCAGTGGATAGCATCACTCAAGCTCCAATTATGCTCTTTAAATAGCACGCCAAACATTGAGAGCTGAAATGTTAATTAAATCACATGAAGGCGTGCCTCCGCAGTTTGCCTGTTCACACCAACCACGCTGCGAACACAAGCCTCCTCCGATCCCTGTGAAGAACGCCGCACTGCTGTGTCCCAATCAGCCGCAGATAAGACCACCGCTGCTCTCCGAAAGCTTTGCTAAGATTCTTTTCCAATGCGTTCATGGGTTGGCAAGTGGCTGCTCCCTCAGAGATGAGAGCTCGAGATTAATGAGTCAAGATGAGGAGAAATGTTCTCACTCAGATAGTTACAAATCTTTGCAAACCTGTACCATGGAGAGGCTGCAAAAGCTAAAATATTGATTCTTTTCAGGACTGCAATCAATAGATTTTTGAGGCACTGTGACAATCAAAACAAAAAGATAAAGGATCGGGCAGAAACATAGACTCATAAAGGGACCAGCTAGATTGAATAGTCAAGTAGGACCAAGGCCTCCTGTGGTCCACTGATTCTACTGAAAACCACACTTTAGACCACAGTACAAGGTCGCTAATTGGATTAAACAGTTTGTGGTAGCTTCGCAAGGGGATTAGGGAGCTGTGGGTGGCGCAGCGGTAGAGTTGCTGCCTTACAGCGCCAGAGACCCGGGTTCGATCCTGACTACGGGTGCTGTTTGTATGGAGTTTGTATGTTGCCCCTTGACCTTGTGTTCAATTTATTAATGTGAAGGATCAGTTCCCAGGGATATAGTGGCAGCTCTGTTGAAGTTACTTGACCAATAAGTCAGCGAATGGGCTAACCATGTAAATGAGATGTTTAATTCTCACCGTGCCCACTATGGGATATAACTACAGGTTAACAATTATTGCAATTTAAATAAGAAACTAGCCCCTTGTACTGAAGACCATCTGTATTGTTGTAAAAACCAATCTGGTTCACCGATGCCTTTTAGAAACAGCACAGTGGCGCAGCAGTAGAGTTGCTGTCTTACAGTGCCAGAGACATGGCTGTTGTTATGCCATAGCTTTGTTCACTCCGCCGTTCAATCCTAAACTCAGGTGCTGTCTTCATGGAGTTTGTTAGTTCTCCAGGTGACCCTCTGTGTTTCCTCCGAGTTCTCCGGTTTCCTCCCACACTCCAAAGACGTGCAGGTTTAGAGGTTAATTGTCCCTAGTGTGAAGGATAGAACTAATGTATGGGTGATGTGTAGGAAGGAACTGCAGATGCTGGTTTAAACCGAAGATAGACACAACCCCTTCTTCAGACTGATCACAGGTTGACGTGACTATTGCTGCAGCTCACATCGTAGCCCCCTGGGGATAGCGCTTTCTTCAGGCTGCCACCATCACCAGGATCCTTCTCCCCGTCGCCCAACTACTCCACCTTGGTAGATGTCGGCGACTGTGGGGAGAAGGAGGATGGGGGAGGGGGGGGCGGCAGAGTGAACAAAGTTATGGGACAACAACAGCCGTGGAAACTGGACCCTGTGGTAACTGGTGCAGAAGGTCTCACTGGTGCAGACCAGCTGCATCTGTGTCTAGCTTTAAGGTGAAATGACACAAAGTGCAGGAGTAACTCAAATTGAATCAGTCTGAAGAAGGGTCCTGACATCACCTATCTATGTTCTCCAAAGATGCTGCTTGACCTGCTGAGTTACTCTGGCATTTTGTGTCCTTTCGTGCATTAACCATAATCTGCTGTTCTTTGTTTCAACTACATACAATGATAAAACCTTTAAGAAAGAACTGCAGATGCTGGAAAAATCGAAGGTAAACAAAAATGCTGGAGAAACTCAGCGGGGAGAGGCAGCTTCTATGGAACGAAGGAATAGGTGATGGTTCGGGTCTCGACCCGACATGTCACCTATTCCTTCTCTCCATAGATGCTGCTTCACCCGCTGAGTTCCTCCAGCATTTTTGTCTACCTATGATAAAACCTTACTCAGTGGGCAATGAGCAATATCGGACACCATCACCCACCTCCCCACCATGGTCTATTTAATGAGGATTTACTGTATATCAAGTTCTTTCTTGTTTCCGATGCCAGTATTGTTATTTACTGTAGTATTGTAAGCTTTTTTAAAAAATCAGTAATACATTTTGGCAAGAAGGAATCTTCACCTCTATCGGTATAGTTTAGTGATACAGTGTGGAAAGGGGCCCTTTGGCCCACCGGCTCCACACCGACCAGTGATCCCTGCACATCAACATTGTTCTAGGTACAACTTACATCTTTACCAAGCCAATTATCTTTGGAGTGTGGGAGAAAACCGAATGTCTCGGAGAAAACCCACCCACGCTGTTACGGGGAGAACATCCCAACTCCGTAAAGACCCGTAGTCAGGATTGAGCCCGGGTCCCTGGCGCAGTAAGTGCTGTAAGGCAGCAACTCTACCGCTGTGCCACCGTGGCGCCCTTAATATTAACTGATCCAGCTATTCTTTTGGACCAGTCTCACTAATCCTCTGTCCATTTTACTGGAACACCGTCACATTGGTAATACTACCAGAGTCGAGAATCTTAGAGGCAGTTTCGCTGTTTCAAACTTACAATGATGGTTATTAGATAAATATTCACACACCATAGAGACATTTCTATTCAAAACATGTTATGTGACATTCAAAACTAGTTATTTAAAAATATATCATTCCGTACTTACATACCCTGTCAATCGGGGGATTCTGACAAGATGCTTTAACTATCCTTTCATCTGGTATTATGTTACCTTGGTGCTCAAAAAACATGTTTTTTTTTTAAAAACATTGATTTCAAGTTTTAGTCAAAGTACTGGAGTAACCCAGCGGGCCAGGCAGCATCTCTGGAGGACACGAATATGCAATGCTTTGGGTCGGGACCCTTCTTCAGACTGGTTGTGGTGGGAAGGGGGGGGAGAGAAGAGAAGAGAAGAAAGCTGGGAGGGGCAAAGGAACCGCCAAGGACTAAGGGGGACAACAAATGGAATGTGTTGAAAATGGTTTGTGTTCAAATGGAATACATTGAAACTTTGTTGGGGCCCTTTATGTGGCAACTCTTTGCTTACCGTGGGTATGCAACACAAAGAATATCACTGTGACTAAAGGGCCTGTCCCACTTAGGTGTTATTTGCGTGTCATTTATACGACTTCATGTGATGCGCGCATAGTGCGCATTACGTGCGCATTATTCGTGGTGACGTAGGCGGTGAGGTAGGCAGAGACGCGCGGCGCCCCAGGATTTTGGTATGTACAACATTTTTGCCCGCCATCTGCGTGATGCGCAAATGACGCCCAAGTGAGACAGGCCCTTTAGTGTTAGCCTGTGAAAATAAAGTATCATTCATTCATTCAAGTCAAAGCCAGACAAGTGATGTGAAACGCACAGCATATTATAGATCAGCTACAGAAATGGGTGGAGAAACAGCAGATTGAGTTTAAACCAAGCAGGTGCCAGGTGTTGACTTTGGGAGGTCGAATGCAAGGGGAAAGTATACAGTTAATGGCAAGAAACTTAACGGCATTGATGTACAGAGGGATCTTGGGGTCCAAGTTCAAAGCACCCTTAGAGAACCAATACAGTAGTAAAAGTGGTGGTAGTAACAGAGTGGTAAAAGCAATGTATGATATTGATATCTGTCGGGACGACAGGTGGCACAATGGGCTAAGTGTTCGGCTGGCAACCGGAAGGTAGCCGGTTCGAATCCCGCTTGGAGTGCATACTGTCGTTGTGTCCTTGGGCAAGACACTTCACCCACCTTTGCCTGTGTGTGAATGTGTGTGAGTGATTGGTGGTGGTCGGAGGGGCCGTAGGCGCAGATTGGCAGCCAGGCTTCCGTCAGTCTGCCCCAGGGCAGCTGTGGCTACAGAAGTAGCTTACCACCACTGAGTGTGACTGAGGAGTGAATGAATAATGCGATGTAAAGCGCCTTGAGTATTAGAAAGGCGCTATATAAATCCCATCCATTATTATTCTTATATGTTTGTCGTCAATGCTCAGAGAATTGAGAATAAGAGACAGGAAGTGATGTTGCAGCTTTATAGGACTTTGCAAGGAGTATTGTGCGCAGTTGGGGTTGCCCCATCATAGGAAGGATGAGGAGGCTTTGGAGAGGATGCAGAAACGGTTTACCAGAATGCTACCTGGATTAGTGGGTATTAACTATAAAGTTGGACAAGTCCTACCACAACCTACTACATAGTTGGAATCATCCGACCACAACCAGTGAGCATTGCTGAACCACTATCTACCTCTTCAATGACACTCGGATTATCCTTGATCAAACTCTGCTGGCCTTACCTTGCACTTAACATTATTCCCTTATCATGTATCTATATACTGCAAATGGCTCGATTGTAACCATGTATTGTCTTTCTGCTGACTGGATAACATGCAACAAAAGCTTTTCTCTGTACCTCGGTACACGTGACAATAAACTAAACTAAAGGAGAGGTGCAGGGCAAGTTTATTCCTCCCCACACAGAAACCCGTGGGTGTCTGGAACGTGGTGGTTTAAGGGATTGGACATGCTAGCTGCAGGAAACATGTTCCCGATGTTGGGGGAGTCCAGAACCAGGAGCCACAGTTTACGAATAAGGGGTAGGCCATTTAGAACCGAGATGAGGAAAAAAGTTTTCACCCAGAGAGTTGTGAATTTGTGGAATTCTCTGCCTCAGCAGGCAGTGGAGGCCGATTCACTGGGTGCATTCAAAAGAGAGTTAGACAGAGCTCTTGGGGCTAGCAGAATCAAGAGATCTGGGGAGACGGCAGGAACGGGGTACTGATTGTGGATGATCAGCCATGATCACATTAAATGGCGGTGCTGGCTCAAGGGGCCAAATGGCCTACTCCTGCACGTATTGTCTATGTATCTATGTATGTATGTGGTGGAGGCAGATACAACTCCAAGCTACCACATTGGAAACCTCCAAACTATCTCTAATTGGAGTTTACTTGCCTAGTGCGAGGTGCAAGGGGAAAGTATTGGCAAATCCTGTATTGTGTATGTGCACACAGTGGACGTCTTAATTGTAATCATGCGGTACACATGACAATAGAAATAAAATAATAATAAACTAATCTAATATTGACATTTAGAAACATAGGAACAAGGTGCAGGAGGAGGCCATTGTGATCATGGCTGATTGTCCCCAATCAATAACCCGTGCCTGCCTTCTCCCCGTATCCCTTGATTCCACCAGCCCCTAGAGCTCTATCTAACTCTCTCTTAAATCCATCCAGTGATTTGGCCTCCACTGCCCTCTGTGGCAGGGAATTCCACAAATTCACAACTCTCTGGGTGAAAACGTTTTTTTCTCACCTCAGTCTTAAATGGCCTCCCCTTTATTCTAAGACAGTGGCCCCTGGTTCCGGACTCGCCCAACATTGGCAACATTTTCCCTGCATCTAGCTTGTCCAGCCCTTTTATAATTTTATCTGTTTCTATAAGATGCCCCCTCATCCTTCTAAACTCCAGTGAATACAAGCCTAGTCTTTTCAATCTTTCCTCATATGGCTTTTGATTGGCACAAGGATATGCAGAGAACGGATATTATTTTAACTTGGTTATGATCGGCACAGGCATTGTGGGCCGAAGGGCCTGTTCCCCGTTTAGCAATACCACTCTCTCCACCCCCTAATCCACCTTTAAACTTCAAGATTTGTTTGTCAATATAACACTTCCAACCTCCTCATTTGTGCAACATTGTTCTGAAGTGACAACTACTCAGTATTCTGCTGCTGAATACATTGGTGTGGTATTTATTCCATCTTCGTGGGTTGTAAGTGAAACAACAGCACCACATCCCTTTGATAAAGACAATTGGAAATAAAAAGGCTGGATGGAACACACATCCTTCAGCCCGGACCCTCAAAAGAACTAGAAACATAGAAACATAGAAAATAGGTGCAGGAGTAGGCCATTTGGCCCTTCGAGCCTGCACCGCCATTCAATATGATCATGGCTGATCATCCAACTCAGTATCCCGTACCTGCCTTCTCTCCATACCCCCTGATCCCTTTAGCCACAAGGGCCACATCTAACTCCCTCTTAAATATAGCCAATGAACTGGCCTCAACTACCTTCTGTGGCAGAGAATTCCAGATTCACCACTCTCTGTGTGAAAAATGATTTTCTCATCTCGGTCCTAAAAGATTTCCCCCTTATCCTTAAACTGTGACCCATTGTTCTGGACTTCCCCAACATCGGGAATAATCTTCCTGCATCTAGCCTGTCCAACCCCTTAAGAATTTTATAAGAATTTTGTAAGCAGCAGGCAACACAGCCCGCTCTCCTCGCATTGCCCTTTCCTCCACCCCTCTCCAGTTTACAACACACCAAAGGAGCACGGGCTTCAAGTTTTTATAGCTTAAGCCTTTAGGGCAAAAACTCCACCAGTCTGAAGAAGGGTCTCGACCCGAAACGTCACCCATAACCTCCTCTCCAGAGATACTTACTGCCTGTCCCGCTGAGTTACCCCAGCCTTTTGTGTCTATCTTCAGAGCAAAAACATAAATTGGTAACAAAATACAAAATCACAGAGACGCCCATCAACATGGCACGGTTCACAGGGAGGGAGGTATGCAGTTCATTTGCAACTTGGAAAACCACCTGATGTGGAGAAAATGAAGGCAGCACCACGCTGATGATCAAAGGTACACTGTGCACATCGACATCGTGGAGCTCTCTCCATTTACAGCTGGAGGATCCAATTTAGAGTCATCGTTTTCATTTAAAGCCAGAAGAGACAGAATTCAATCTTCAGAGAGGATTGCAAAATATTATTCTGTGTTCACCAAAGCAGATTTACCACAGCTTGCAGGATAGGGACTGCCTTTCCCTGTTATCTGCACAGAATGTTTTTGAGGGAACATCAGCAGGAATTCATATTTTGCTTTAACTCCCCTGCATCGCAGACTCCATTTACAAATTGGCATTAATAAGTCACACGGCACCCAGCTCTCTGCCACAATGCTCTCATTGCCATCGGTATCTGTGCGATAAACATTCTCGTCATCTTTGTAAATCATGAAATCTGGTCGTGGTCCGAGTGTAGGCTTTTGATCTGATCCGTTAGTTACAGAGAGAGAGAGTCAACCATACAGCACAGAAACAGGCCCTGTGACCTGACCTGATCTGCCCATGACTCATCTACACTAGCCCCAACTACCCACCTTTGGCCCATGTCCCTCTTAACCTTTCCTGTCCAAATTCCTGTCCCAATGTCCTTTAAAATTATGGATGGTGGAAACAAATACATCCCACCGATAGATTTAACTGGAAAATCCTGATGTCAATGAGTTGCAAGACAAACAGGCGCTTCTCCCATGACTTGTTTGAGGTATTGTCTAATTATTTTTTCTTAGAACATGGCTGGCTTGTCGAAGGGCAATGGTATCAAGATGTTATAGAACATAGAACAGTGCAGCATAGGAATGAGACCTTGAAACTACAATGTCTGTGCCAAACATGGTGCCAAGACCAATTCTTATCTGCTTGCACTTAATCTATATCCCTCCTTATCCGTGCTAATTGAAAAGTCTCTTAAATCACATTCGTATCTGCCTCCACCACCACCCCCAGCAGTGTGTTGCAGACACTCATAGTAATAGAGTCCTACAGCGTGGAGACAGGCCCTTTGGCCCAACTAGCCCACACCAAACAACATGTCCCATCTACACTCCCACCTGCCTGCATTTGGCCCATATCCCTCTAAACCAAATGTACCCGTCTAAATGTTTCTTAAACGTTGCGAGCATGCCTGCTTTAAACACTTATCCCTCTGTGTAAAAAAACTTGCCCCCTACATCTCCTTTAAACTTTGTCCCTTCACCTCAAAGCCATGCCCTCTAGTATTTGATATTTTCCATCCTGGGGAGAAAGGTGCTGACTGTCTACCCTATCTATGCCTTTCATATTTTTTCTTGGTCATTCTGTGGCTTTGCAGTAATGCGGAATGTGAAAGGACACAGATTCCACAGTGGCTGGCAATCAGTAGATTTCCTCAGTAGTGTTTGAGCTGATGCCATAATGATTTCAGGGAGTCTGGGGAGTTTTACTCCTAGTTTTACTCCCTACCAAAGGTATACCACTCTACCAAATCTTTGTAGCATCCATATAGCCCTGAGAGAAGAGTAATAGCACATGGAATCGGGGCGACCTGGCTGTACCAGCGCACTGTTCCCTAAAAGTAGCGAGTAGTGGACAGTGTGGTGACGGCTGACACATAAAGCTGGAGTAACTCAGCGAGTCGAGCAGCATCTCTTGAGAAAAGGAATACGTGATGTTTTCTGCAGACTGAGAGTCAGAGGAAAGGGGAATGAGAGATATAGACGGTACTTAGGCCAATTGAATGGAAGATATGCAAAACGCAGCAACAATCAAGGAAAGGTGGAGCCCACAATGGTCCATTGTTGGCTGTGGGATAGGTGATAACGAGAGGGGGGGAGAGGAAGGGAAAGAGGAGGGGGAGAGGAGGGGGAGAGGAGGGGGAGAGGAGGGGGAGAGGAGGGGATGCAAGGGTTACTTGAAGTTAGAGAAATCAATATTCATACCGCTGGGTTGTAACATGTATGGCATGTTTGCCTTCACTGGGAAGGATATCGAGTACAAAAGATGGGACATCATGATGCAGCTGTACAAGTCACTGATGATACCACACTTGAAGTACTGTGTACTTCTGGTCACCCAGCTACAAGAATAATGCCTTTAGGCTGGAATGGAGTGCAGAAGAGACTCACCAGGGTCTTAACTGGGCTTTTAAGGTTTGTGTTATAGGGAGAGGATGGATAGCTGGGATATTTTTCTTTGCAGCATAGGAGGCTGAGGGATGACCTTATTAAGATTCGCAGGGACGACAGATGGCACAATGGGCTAAGTGTTCGGCTGGCAACCGGAAGGTAGCCGGTTCGAATCCCGCTTGGAGTGCATACTGTCGTTGTGTCCTTGGGCAAGACACTTCACCCACCTTTGCTTGTGTGTGAATGTGTGTGAGTGATTGGTGGTGGTCAGAGGGGCCGTAGGTGCAGATTGGCAGCCACGCTTCCGTCAGTCTGCCCCAGGGCAGCTGTGGCTACAGAAGTAGCTTACCACCACCGAGTGTGACTGAGGAGTGAATGAATAATGCGATGTAAAGCGCCTTAAGTATTAGAAAGGCGCTATATAAATCCCATCCATTATTATTATTATTAAGATGTACAATATCATGAGGGGAATGGATAAGATGACGCTGTCAGTCTTCATCCCCAAATTGGATGATTCTAGAACTACAGATACAGCGCGGCCTGGCGTGTCCGCGCTGACCAGCAATCCCCGCACGTTAACACTATCCTACACACAGTAGGGACAATGTACACATACACATACAACCTACATACCTAGGTATGAACATAGGTTTAAGGTGTGAGGGTAGAGGGTTAAGAGGTACCTCAGAAGCAACTTGTTCACTCAGAAGGTAGTCCATACCTGGAACGAGCTGCCAGAGGAAGCTATAGAAGAGGATACAATGACTTTCAAAATACATATTACAGATATATGGATGGGAAGGGTTGAGAGGCATCTGGGCTAAATGCAGGCAAATGGGATGAGCCCAATAATCCAAATTGATTGGCCAATTAGCCTACCGACCCACACGTCTCTGGTAATGCCGGAGGAAACCGGAGCACCCAGATGAAACCAAGATGGTCACAGGCAGAAAACCAAACGCCACTCTGAGCGTCCAAGGTTAGTATTGAACCTGGGTCCCCGGTGATGTGAGTCTGTAGCTTTACTTAGTTCAGCCATCTTGAGAATGGGACCAAACATACCCAAAGATAACAATTGAGGAAGCATATTGTGTAAAAACAAGTTATGAGTGTGAGGATATTGTAAATATCAGTGTGAATTTGACCATCTCGGGTTGCAGCCCGACTAATCTCAGCGTTAACTGCCCCAATGTTGACACATCTCCAGATGCAATGTAGACAATCCAATACCCATCGTATATTAGATGGAAACCAATTCCTACAAATAAAGACAAACTAAGCCCATTACTACGATCTATTTGACTGCAAAATCAATTTCAAACACACAACTTTTTACAATTTATTCTCTGTTGAATGCGCACCTGGAATTCAGCCCTAACAGCAATAAATCAAAATCCTGAACTTTTTTGAGAGGGTACTTCCACAGAAGGTACTGACAACTACATAACACAGATTTATCACTCGCCCCTCTTGCTTGCTTTAGCTGCCTTAGGTGTGAAACCACAGCAAATGAACTTGTAAGCTTAGCTCCGAGTCTAACAGATTAATGAAGTTAAGGGCCTATCAGTCAACCCAAACAGCGCCCTTACATTTAAAAAACATTTTTCAGCTAAAAGAATGCCAACAGCTTTGCAGCGAGCAAAATAATCCTGTTCACATGCAATTCGCATTGTAGTTTGAGTTGTATCGTGCATAGACCCTCCTGCAAACTGGCCTTTGAAATTTAAAAGGGAGTCCTCAGAAGCATGATGAAAACCCCAAACGTAAAACACGTCCTGTATTTAGGGAGCATCTGTCACATACTGAAAGATATTAAGGCACTTCTCAAAAGCAATGTAGAACAACATAGGGAGATATTGGAACAGAAGGCCATAAGTTTGGTCAAAGGCAAGTTGCTGTGGGCCATCTTAAAAAAAGACATGTAACAGATGAAAAGATATAGCACAAGAGCTTTCACAGCTGAGAATGGCACAGTTGAAAGAACAAGACACAAAAACTAAAGGAACTTGCACTTGAAACAGTAGATGGTTTATTAAAATGATTTAATACAAATGGGTTTGCCTATGGGTGGCAAAAGAGTGTTCAACTATGCAATTACCATACATAGAGAATGTTCTTCCAAGTAACCTAATATGTCATAAAGGGGATTTAATATTAAATAAATTTAGATTCGATTGGTTTGAGTTTTTTTTACTGCCTTTCATCTTCCAACCAAAGGCCATTACTTAGAAGATAAACTTGATTGGCAGAATCCAGGTGAAATATATAATTAGTATTCTTGCAATATTCTGTCTATTTATTATCAATATATGAAGCACTCTTATTTATCACTTTTATATATGCCTTTTCAATTGAGACCGTTAAAATATCTAAAAGCCTATTGGCCAATCATTGGAAAATATGTCTGAATAGATCCTAGTCTTGAATACCAAACATTTACTGGAGGTGGAAACTCACAAGACTCTCCAACCATTCAATGTCCTTTCCCATGAGAAATACAGAGAGATCACCTTATAGAAACATAGAAAATAGGTGCAGGAGTAGGCCATTCGGCCATTCGGCCCTTCGAGCCTGCCTCACCATTCAATATGATCATGGCTGATCATCCAACTCAGTATCCTGTACCTGCCTCCTCTCCATACCCCCTGATCCCTTTAGCCACAAGGGCCACATCTAACTCCCTCTTAAATATAGCCAATGAACAGGCCTCAACTACCTTCTGCGTCAGAGAATTCCAGAGATTCACCACTCTCTGTGGTGCTCCTGACTAAAACAAGTCTTCAAATATTCTTGTTTTGTTTTTTGTATGCTGATGGCACAATGGGCTAAGTGTTCGGCTGGCAACCGGAAGGTAGCTGGTTCGAATCCCGCTTGGAGTGCATACTGTCGTTGTGTTCTTGGGCAAGACACTTCACCCACCTTTGCCTGTGTGTGTCCTTGGGCAAGACACTTCACCCACCTTTGCCTGTGTGTGTGAATGTAATTATGTGAAGCACTTTGGGGTCAATGCAAGTTGACTAAAAATGTGCTATATAAATAAAGAAATTTAATTTAATTTAATTTAATTTAATTTAATTTAATTTAATTTAATTTAATTTAAAATTTAATTTAATTTGCTTTTTATTCTTTTATTCTGTTCGAAATAAATAAATAAATAAATAAATAAATAGATAGATAGATAATCTTGTATGGAGTTCACTGAAAGACTAATGCCGGAGGAGGTAGTTGAGGCAGGTACTAATTGCCATATTTAAGAAACAGTTAGACTAGTGCATAGATAGGATAGATTTAGATTAATACGGGCTAAATGCAGGCAGGTGGGACTATTGTTGGTGGTACATGTTGGTCGGTGTGGGCAAGTTGGGCCAAAGTCCTGTTTCCAATCTGCATGACCATGACTCCATAATGTAACAGATGAAAATTATTATTTCTTGACCTTTTGAGGCCTTTATTTAGTCTGCAGTCTCTAAATCAATAGTTTTGCAATTATTGTTACAAGCAGTGCAAACCGAAAAATATTTTCCTCTGCTCTAATGTTGACTCTTATTAAAAAAGGCCCGGGTTTCAAGACTTTCACCATTGAGTTTTTCTACCATTCTGAAAAAGATTGCTAAAAGGTGCTTCCCCGCAGGCTCGAAGGGCCGAATGGCCTACTCCTGCACCTATTTTCTATGTTTCTATGAACCAGGCACCATAGTTGAAATGAACTATCTGTGTAGACAACCTCCTAGCATCTGATGGTAGAATCATCTTGTTCTCCAGAGATGCTGCCTGACTCGCTGAGTTTCTCCACCAAACCAGTATCTGCAGTTCCTTGTGTCTCTGAGATAGAGTGGATGTGGAGGGGATGTTTCCGGATGTGGGAGAGTCTCTGACCAGAGGGCAGCTTTAGAATGGAGATGAAGAGAAATGTCTTTAGCCAGAGGTTAGTAAATCTGTGGAATTCATTGCCACAGGCAACCGAGCAGGCCAAGTCATTGGCCATTTTTTTAAAGCGGACATTGATAGGTTCCTGATTAATATGGGCATCAAAGGTTACGGTGAGAAGACAGGAAAATTGGGTTGCGAGGGAAAACTGATCAGCCATGATCGAATTGTGGAATAGACTCAATGGGCCGAATTGCCTAATTCTGCTCTAATTCACCGTAACTCCACACACTGCCAAAGTGGTGAGCAAGGTGAACCCATTTGCAACCAGATGCTTACCATTTCTAGAGATTGGGACATGCCTAGTTTTTAAGCTGGAATCGGAAATCCTTATATGGAAGATAAACAGATTGCTTTGACAAATTTGAATGTTATACCTCATGATTTGTTTGGCTCACAGTTTAAAGTGTTGCTGAACTATCCCCCGGGGCAATTAATTAAAATTAATTGTCTGAAGGTATTTGGATGAAGTGACTTCTTATTTGCATACCCGTATTTCGTGCCGGCACAGGAGCTAATTTAATGATGAAATTGACCATGGAATCATGTAAATTCACCGCGCAGGGAGCCGCCATGCAGTTTGATCGTACTTCTCAGTCCAAAACCCTTACGCCATGACAATTCAAATAGGCATCCAGTTATTTCTTCGTGTGCTAACGTTTCCTGCTTCCTTCCCCGTCTCAGACAATGAGATCCAGACCACCAGCCACTTTCACATGAAAGCATATTTGTCTCAAACCAGTGCCAAGGTTTCTGCCGATTGCTTTAAATCCTTGTCCCCCACTTACTGAAGCCCTTCCTTTGAACCCATCACAATCTCACACTCCTTTACACAAACAAAATAACTCCAATTTATCTAATCTCTATCTGCAACTAAAGTTCTCCAGCATTGGAGACATCTTTGAGAATAACCTCTATACTCTTATCTAGTGCTATTACATTCTTTTTAGTAAACAGTATTCAGCAGTGCCCTAATTAGTATTTTATGCAGGTCTTGCATAATCTTCCTGTTCTTAAATTCTGGGCTTGATGCCTTCTTAACCACATGTTTGCCATCCTACGGTTAATGTGGATGTACAATTTTTGGTCACTCGCTACCCTACCATTTGTAATGAATAAGAAGGAACTGCGGATGCTGGTTTACACTGAAGATAAGTCTTAGATTTAATACCTTAAGGAGATTTTGCAGTGGAGACGACTAAATGTGTGGGAAGGAACCGCTCAGTCTGCCTAAACCTACATGATCCCCTGGTTGTTAAACACTTTAACTCCCCCTCCCATTCCCACACTGACCTTTCTGTCTTGGACCTCCCCCACTGTCAGAGTGAGGCCCAGCGCAAATTGGAGGAACAGCGCCTCATATCTCTCTCTCCAACCCTCCGCCATCCTAGTTCTCTGACCAGTCTGACTGTCCTCCTGGTTCAATTGTATCTTTTTATGCTTCGTTGACACCTTCTCCCAGCTAACAATTATCTATTCTACATTTCTTTGAACTCAGTCATCTTTGATGTCCCATTTTCACACCTTACACTTCCTTATCGCTGTGCCTCCCTCTCCCCTGACTCTCAGTCTGAAGAAGGGTCTCGAACCAAAACGTCACCCATTCCTTCTATCCAGGGGTGCTGCTTGTCCCACTGAGTTACTCCAGCATTTTGTCTAGCTTCATTTATAACGAATACCCTTGCTTCATGCATTAACTCCTCGGTTTCCTGCCTAAATTCCATCACCACCATTTTGTTTACTCATTACGTCCACTGATCGCCTCATAACACGTAGTCCTAACACAATTACTTACAAAATTCTTAAGGGGTTGGACAGGCTAGATGCAGGAAGATTGCTCCCGATGTTGGGGAAGTCCAGGACAGGGGGTCACAGCTTAAGGATAAGGGGGAAATCCTTTAAAACCGAGATGAGAAGAACTTTTTTCACACAGAGAGTGGTGAATCTCTGGAACTCCCTGCCACAGAGGGTAGTCGAGGCCAGTTCATTGGCTATATTTAAGAGGGAGTTAGATGTGGCCCTTGTGGCTAAGGAGATCAGAGGGTATGGAGAGAAGGCAGGTACAGGATACTGAGTTGGATGATCAGCCATGATCATATTGAATGGCGGTGCAGGCTCGAAGGGCCGAATGGCCTACTCCTGCACCTATTTTCTATGTTTCTATGTTTCATGCATTAACTCCTCGGTTTCCTGCCTAAATTCCATCACCACCATTTTGTTGACCCATTACGTCCACTGATCGCCTCATAACACGTAGTCCTAACACATAACTGAATAGCCACTTAATAACAGTCTTCTAAAAATTATCCTCCTCAAGAAATTAGATTCCAGTCTCATTTTTACGGTCAATGCAAAGTAATCTCCTAGCAAAGCTCACTGATGTATCGAAACAAAAGTTAATTTATTAAGATTCCTCATTGTAGCTGAAGAGTGTCACCATAATTCCTTGTTGCCCTCTGGTAAATATTAAATCCCAACAATCAGTCCGTCCAAATGTTACACTCAAACTGTGGAACTGAATACATTACATTTGTAGGAAGGAACTGCAGATGCTGATTTAAACCGAAGATAGACACAAAAAGCTGGAAGAGCTCAGAGGGACAGGCAGCATCTCTGGAGAGAAGTAATGGGTGACGTTTCGGGTCTCGACCCGAAACGTCACCCATTCCTTCTCTCCAGAGATGCTGCCTGTCCCGCTGAGTTACTCCAGTACTTTGTGTCTCTGAATAACTTTCATCCTGGTTGTGGTGTGGAGTTGTGCTCCAAGAGCTGTCTACATCATTAGCCATGCAAGGTGCAGTATCAACATAGAACCCGCATCCACCTGACAAAGTGAAAAGCCATGTTCTGTCATCAGAAGGCAGAACAAATTCAAATGGGTCGTTTGGCTCCAGACCTCATTCCAGCTTTGATCCAGTTAAAGGCATGATGAGAATAATTGAGTAGGAAGGAACTGCAGATGCTGGTTTACACCGTAGACACAACAAACTGGAGTAACTCAGCGGGTCTGGCAGCATCTCTGGTGCAAAGTAGGCACACCTTGAGGAGATTTCGCAGTGGAGCAGACAAGATGTGTAGGAATGAACTGCAGATGCTGGTTTAAGTAGACAGAATGTGTAGGAATGAACTGCGGATGCTGGTTTGAGAATTATTGACATTGACAACAAGTATCATCATGCTTCTGCCTGCAGCTGTATAATCAGGTCTGAAAAAGTGTCTCGACTCGAAATGTCACATATCCATGTTCTCCAGGGATGCTGCCTGACCCGCTGAGTTACTCCAGCATTTTTGCATCCTTGTGTATTAACCAGCATCTGCAGCTCTTTGTTTCTACATTCTGATCAGGTCAATACCCTGACCTGGGTTAATAATTGGCCTGTAACATTCATGCCGCACACATATTGGCCAAATGACCACCGTGCCAAAGTCTAACCACCGCAGCATGATGTTTGGTGCCATCACCATTGCCAGGGTCCCCATTCCCCACCAACATCTCAGTGATCATCTGTGAGCAGACCATGGACCAGAATATCATTGCAAACACTCTGCCTGACGCAAGTGATTGCGTATGGCATCATGACCAATGAACCTCCGAGGGTAATTTTACCATAACATAGCTGGGGAAAACTATTGCATTCAAAAGAAAACAAAATCGTTTGGTGTTTAGTACCACATCTTGCCTGTTTGGTGACAAATCGAGAGTGTTAAAATGCCCGTTGTGTATCGATTGGCGTGCACAAGTTCAGCTTGTATACTTGTCTGATAAAAGCTGACCACTGTTTTTTTAATCAATAAAGGTAACCAAGTGCAAAATACAGACTAACTTGGCAGACGCAGACGCAGACACAGACACAGACACAGACACAGACACAGACACAGACACAGACACAGACACAGACACAGACACAGACACAGACACAGACACAGGCACAGACACAGACACAGACACTAGCAAAGCAGGGCACGGCTTGAAAGAGAAGCAAATGCAAATTTAATTGCAAGTTTTTTAAATGATTTAGGTAATAATGGAATTTCTGGGCTGAAAGGTAAAGAACAGGGAAGTGGGGCAAACTGAAAAGCTTTTTCAAAAACCCCTACCCACACAGGCAAGGCTTTGCTGTGAGCAGATTTTTTAAAACATGGGCTTGCTTATTTAAGCAATGCAATGTGTTGTGCAAACAAAACACTCCAAGATTTACAAAGTCACACTGAGAAGGCTGGGATTGTCAAAGCTTGCGGCACTATATCCACATATTCGGTGCATGTGACACACTCGATGAAACATCATGTGGTTTAAAATGATTGTCATCTGTAAAGTGGCATTCCTGAAATAAAAACTGCATTTTTCATGCACTTTGTCCTTTACTTTGCAATTTATTCCATGAAATTCCTTTGTGGTCACACTGGCAATGGGAAATGATTCAGCCAGGCACACTGTGCCTTCTGTTAGTAAAAAATATCATATAAGTATTAAAACGTGTGTGTGTGCGCGCGTGTGCATGTGCGCATGTGTGATCACATCTTCTCAATAAAAATGACACGCTAACGGTAAAATGTTTACATATTCCGTTAGAGATTGTCCCCCTGGAGTCCAAAATCCCTTATCTGGAAAATGCATGCTTTATTTCTCCTGTTATTAATGAAAATGTTCAAAAATCAGAAAAGACTTTTAAATAAAACCAGCTGTCTTTTTGCTCGCGCTGCAAGTGACGTCACCCCCCGCCCCCCCCCCACACGGACCACGCCCCTCGTACTCGGACCCTGCCTGGAACCGGCCTCCCGTGGGGGCTACAGGTAGGGGGCGGATGCGTTGGGGGGGGCCTGCAGCCGGGAGCCACCAGCCGGGAGCTAGGGAGTATTGCGTTCAGGAGCCAGCCCTCCCCACCCCTTAAACTCTACCCCCCCCCCCCTCCCTCTCTGCGCCCCACCCCCTCCCTCACTGCCCCCCACAACTCCCGTGGGGGCTACAGGTAGGGGGCGGCTGCGTTGATGGAGCAGACCCAACGGGTCTGCACTTGTATATTTTAAAATTGTAGCTGCAAATAGTAGTTTTACTTTCTTGGGGTTCACAGTTTTAACCTGGGAATGCTGCTATAACAAGCCCACAAAGGAAGCACAGTCAAGAGGCCCCAGGATGTGTTAATTTAATCACACAGTACGTTAGTGAACTTCAACTTGGAGTTGTTCCGTTAGGTCCTTGACAGAAACCTGCCTGTTCAATTCCTTGAGTGCACCTTCCCTGACCCACCTACTGCTACAAGATAGTGTACATTGTATGGAGACACAAGAAACTGCAGATGCTGGAAACCTGAGTGAAAAACAGAGAAGAGTTGGAGGAACTCAGCGGTTCACACAGCATCTGTGGAGGGAAATGGACCTAATGGGCCTGTCCCGCTTGGCGATTTTTTTAGGCAATTACCGGTGACTGTCATAGTCGTAGCAGGTCACCGAAGAACTGGCTACAACCTTCGTCATCCTGGCGACAACCTACGACAGCACCTACGTCAGGAGAAGTCAAGCTACGCTCATTGGCGTCAAAACCACTGTCGGCAAAAAAATTTCAATATGTTGAAAATTTAGCGACCACCAGAAAGACGCTACGCCTTTTTGCACGACTGAGGAGACGACTCCCGGCGACCACCGGCGAACATGTGGCGACAAACTAGTCACCTCGAGTTGCCTAAAAAAAAAATGCCTAAGTGGGACACCCCCATAAAGGCCCTTCTTCAAAGCGACTACATTCCATCCCTTCCATTAATGCCAGCTTCCTTCCTCTTCAATTGCTGATTCTTCCCACTGGAATCAATGGGCTTCTTGATCACGTCAATCGCATTCCCTGCGCTTCCACACTCATCCTTCCCCTCCCTCCATCCTAACTTCTTGCTATTTAGAGACTGCAGCGGAGGTTCACCAGGTATGGTGGGGCTGACATTCGATGAAAGAATGGATCTAGTGGGCATATAGTCACTGGAATTTAGAAGGATGAGAAGGCATCTTATAGATACATATAAAATTCTTAAGGGATTGGACAGGCTAGATGCAGGAAAAATGTTCCCAATGTTGGGGGAGTCCAGAACCAGGAATCACAGTTTAAGAATAGGGGTAGACCATTTAGGACTGAGATGAGGAAAAAAACTTTTCACCCAGAGAGTTGCGAATCTGTGGAATTCTCTGCCACAGAAGGCAGTGGAGGCCAATTCATTGCATGTATGCAAGAGAGAGCTAGATATAGCTCTTTGGGTTAACGGAATTGAGGCATATCATAGCAAAAGGATTTGAGTATAAGAGCAGGGAGGTTCTACTGCAGTTGTACAGGGTCTTGGTGAGACCACACCTGGTGTATTGCGTACAGTTTTGGTTTCCTAATCTGAGAAAAGACATTCTTGCCATAGAGGGAGTACAGAGAAGGTTCACCAGACCGATTCCTGGGATGTCAGGACTTTCATATGAAGAAAGACTGGATAGACTCGGCTTGTACTCGCTAGAATTTAGACGACTGAGGGGGGATCTTATAGATACTTACAAAATTCTTAAGGGGTTGGACAGGCTAGATGCAGGAAGATTGTTCCCGATGTTGGGGAAGTCCAGAACAAGGGGTCACTGTTTAAGGATAAGGGGGAAATCTTTTAGGACCGAGATGAGAAAAACATTTTTCACACAGAGAGTGGCGAATCTCTGCATTTCTCTACCACAGAAGGTAGTTGAGGCCAGTTCATTGGCTATATTTAAGAGGGAGTTAGATGTGGCCCTTGTGGCTAAAGGGATCAGGGGGTATGGAGAGAAGGCAGGTACAGGATACTGAGTTGGATGATCAGCCATGATCATATTGAATGGCGGTGCAGGCTCGAAGGGCTGAAAATGGCCTACTCCTGCACCTAATTTCTATGTTTCTATGTTTCATATGGGGAGAAAGCAGGAACAGGGTACTGATTCTGGATGATCAGCCGGAATCAATATTGAATGGCAGTGCTGGCTCGAAGGGCTGAATGGCCTACTCCTGCACCTATTTTCTATGTTTCTATGTAACTTTTACCCTGCCAGCCTCCACTTTCAATAATCATACCTCTGTCATCATCGGTAGCACGACAAACTTCTAAATCTGTACATTTTTGGTATTCCAAAGAGGAACCTATCCCATTGACCTGCTGTGATATTCCTCCCTCAGTACATAAACACTCTCTTCTTTTCAAAGACCTTTGATCCTTTCGGCCCTTTCTTTATTGCTTCCAGGACCCCAAGCAGTCTTTCCATATGAAGCAACTGGTAGCATAGTGTGTTTCATGCTGACAATGTGGAAGTCTCTACCTTAGTTTTAATTTTAGAGATACAGTATGGAATCAGGACCTTCGGCCCACCAAATCAACGCCGACCAGCGACCTCTTGTTCACTAGTTTTCTTCTACACGCTAGGGACAATTTACAGAAGCCACTCAATCCACAAACCTGCAATATCTCTGGAATCTCTGGGGAAAGCTGGAGACCAAGAGAAAACCCACGCGGTCACAGTGGACAGCATACAAACTCAATACAGACAGCACCACTAGGCAGGATCAGGCCCGCATCTCTGGCACTGTAATGCCCCTGCCCCACTTATGCCCCTGCCCACTTAGGAAACCTGAACGGAAACCTCTGGAGACTTTGCGCCCCACCCAAGGTTTCCGTGCAGTTCCCGGAGGTTTTTGTCAGTCTCCCTACCTGCTTCCACTACATGCAACCTCCGGCAACCACCTGCAACCTCTGGGAACCGTACGGAAACCTTGGGTGGGGCGCAAAGCCTCCAGAGGTTTCCGTTCAGGTTTCCTAAGTGGGACAGAGGCATAAGGCAGCAGTCCTACCGCTGTGGCGCTGTGTTCCCCTCAGATCAGACTATGGTTGCCTCCAAGCCATTTTCATGGGGACCTTCAATACTGTTGCAGTGAAGCCTACGAAACAGCACCTCATCTTCAAACTTGGCAGAACAAATTATACTTCTTGGCAGGGTACATCTTTCCAGAATCAGCATGGAGCTCAACATTTTGTTTAATGATTGTGCCAATTGTGCTTACACTTCCTTTGGACTTCAAGTCCATTATCATTCTCTTTACACTTCATCTATTTTACCCGATCAGAGACTTTCTTCTCTACCTCTTTTATTAATCCTAATCCCCATTCTCTTTTCCAGTTTCAAAGAAAGAGCATTGTTGTGAAGTATTTACTCTGTTCCCACACCTACTGTCTCACCTGAAGGATGTCTACATTTTCTGTTTTTAAGTTCAGATTTCCAGCAAGTGACAAGTTTTTACCACTGCTCTTCTCTATTTCGCAATATTTTAAAGGAATTAAGTTGCTACGAGTTCTGTTCTGTGACCTGAATGAGTAATGGTAAAATGTCGATGTCGCCAGCTGGTTGCTAGGTAAGTGAGAGACGTTAGACAATACCAAGGAATGAAGGGTAGCTTATCACCATGACAATCTTAGCCACATCTGAGATATTCTCCTTATTTTATCCACCCTTCCCCACTCTCTCAGGGAGGTTCTACTGCAGTTGTACGGGGTCTTGGTGAGACCACACCTGGAGTATTGCGTACAGTTTTGGTCTCCTAATCTGAGGAAAGACATTCTTGCCATAGAGGGAGTACAGAGAAGGTTCACCAGACTGATTCCTGGGATGGCAGGACTTTCAGATGAAGAAAGACTGGATAGACTCGGCTTGTACACGCTAGAATTTAGAAGATTGAGGGGGGGGATCTTATAGAAACATACAATATTCTTAAAGGGTTGGACAGGCTAGATGCAGGAAGATTATTCCCGATGTTGGGGAAGTCCAGAACTAGGGGTCACAGTTTAAGGATAAGAGGGAAGTCTTTTAGGACCGAGATGAGAAAATCATTTTTTACACAGAGAGTGGTGAATCTGTGGAATTCTCTACCACTGAAGGTAGTTGAGGCCAGTTCAATGGCTATATTTAAGAGGGAGTTAGATGTGGCCCTTGTGGCTAAAGGGATCAGGGGGTATGGAGAGAAGGCAGGGATGGGATACTGAGTTGGATGATCAGCCATGATCATATAGAATGGCGGTGCAGGCTCGAAGAGCCGAATGGCCTACTCCTGCACCTATTTTCTATGTTTCTATGTTTCTCTCCACAACTTTAAACCAACTTGTTTTCTTTCTTTCCGCTTGAAGAAGTGACCCACCTAAAATGTCACCCATCCATTCCCTCATAAGATGCTGTCTGACCCGCTAAGTTCCTGCCGCACTGCGTTTTTGCTCAAGATTCCAGAATCGGAAGTCTCCTTGTGTCTCTCTTTTCTCTCCTTTCACAGCTCTGATGGAAGGTCTTAACATGAAGCATTGTCTCCCTTTCCACAAAAACTGATTTTTTTCCCCAGTACTTTCTGTTTTTCCCCATTTAGATTTCCAGCATCTGCAATTTTTGGTATTTCATTTAATAACACATATTAGTCAGTCGTACAAGACATTGGAGAGGCCGTATGTGGAGCATTTTCAGTTTTTCTCATCCTGCTATAGGATGGATGCCATTAAGCTGGAAAGAGTGCAGAGAGATTCATAAGAAGGTTGCCAGAACCCGAGGGCCTGTCCTGTTGGGGGAGGTTGGGCAGGTTAGGACTTTATTCCTGGGAGCACAGGAGGCTGTGGGGTGGTAATAAACAATAGACAATAGGTGCAGGAGTAGGCCATTCGGCCCTTCGAGCTAGCACCGCCATTCAATGTGATCAAGGCTGATCATACCCAATCAGTACCCCATTCCTGCCTTCTCAACCATATCCCCTGACTCCGCTATTTTTAAGAGCGCTATCTAGCTGTCTCTTGAAAGCATCCAGAGAACCTGCCTCCACCGCCCTCTGAGGAAGAGAATTCCACAGACTCACCACTCTCTGTGAGAAAAAGGTTTTCCTCGTCACCGTTCTAAATGGCTTACTCCTTATTCTTAAACTGTGGCCCCTGGCTCTGGACTCCCCCAACATCGGGAACATGTTTCCTGCCTCTAGCGTGTCCAAACCCTTAACAATCTATTAAGGGTGATGCTGTCGAGGTGCAGAAATAGGATGAATGCACAGGGTGTTTTACCCAGAGTAGGGGAGAAGCAGAGGACTAAGGTTTAAGGTGAGAGGGGATTGATTTACAAGGAACTCGAGGGTCAGCTTTTCCCACTTTGCGGGTGGTGGGTACATGGTATGAGCTTTCCAGAGGAGGCAATTGAAGCAAGTACTATAACAGCATTAAAAAGACACTTGGACAGGTACATGGATGGGAAAGGTTTATTGGGAGATGGGTCAAATGCAAGCAGGTGGGACTAGCATAAATGGTCAGCATGAACGAGTTTTTGGTCAGCATGAACGAGTTGGGTGGAAGGGCCTGTTTCTGTGCTGTATGGCTTTGTGGTCGAGGCTTTCACAAATATTTTCTCTTTTAGAATGTTGTTTTCTATTACTCATTCTCATATCTTGCAGGTTTAAAACAAAACGCTAAGGAAATGCTGGAGGCCAAGGATTTTTTTTAAAAATCGGAAAATGCAAGACAGCCACGAGAAACACCATAGGGTTAATATTCAAAGTCAATGTCTTTTTGTTGAAACAGGGAGATGCTGCATATGAACAGCTTCAGCAGGTGCCGAGCCGGAGGAAGCGGTTTCATATTCTGTAATTGAATGGAGGGGGCAGAAGATTAAAAATGGCAAATGTAATGCTGGTGCAAATCACAAAGAAGTGATAATGAGAAAAATAAAAGATGTGCAAATTGTTATGGCAGATGCGGAGGGAAGCATTGAGAGTCTGTTCCACGGGCTAGGAATACTGTACCGTATGTGGCGGGGAAGCGACACATTGTGGATCATCCTTTCAAACACACAACTGACAAAGGATCCTCTTCTTAAAAAAAAAACAAGCCTTGCTTCCACAGGTTGCCCAGAAACAGCAATCTACATTCAACATTACCCAGAGATGAAACACAGGACAAAATAAGAGCAGTGATTAAGGTCTGACATTGTTCACACGGATATGCAGGGATTGGATGCATATGGACCACGTGCAGGCAGAGGAGATTAGTATAATATATGGTAGACAAAAATGCTGGAGAAACTCAGCGGGTGAGGCAGCATCTATGGGGCGAAGGAAATAGGCGACACTTCGGGCTGAAACCGTTCTATTGCCTTTTGTGCTGGGGTGTGGTAGTTTAGTCTATATTGTTCGGCATGGGCATCATGGCCCAAAGAGCCTGTTCCTGGCAGGTTCGACGTTCTAGGTTCTCTTTGATTTTAAGACCAGAAGGATGCAAGGTGACAGGAAGGAAAATAAGATATTGTTCCTTGAGACTGTATAGTTTTATTGAAGTAGTGTAGATGACAATGATCTAAACAAGATGGAGAATTACAATTGCAAATGATTAGAAACTTTGGGCAACTGTAAGTTGTCCCTAACATAGAAACATAGAAACATAGAAATTAGGTGCAGGAGTAGGCCATTCGGCCCTTCGAGCCTGCACCGCCATTTAATATGATCATGGCTGATCATCCAACTCAGTATCCCGTACCTGCCTTCTCTCCATACCCTCTGATCCCCTTAGCCACAAGGGCCACATCTAACTCCCTCTTAAATATAGCCAATGAACTGGCCTCGACTACCCTCTGTGGCAGAGAGTTCCAGAGATTCACCACTCTCTGTGTGAAAAAAGTTCTTCTCATCTCGGTTTTAAAGGATTTCCCCCTTATCCTTAAGCTGTGACCCCTTGTCCTGGACTTCCCCAACATCGGGAGCAATCTTCCTGCATCTAGCCTGTCCAACCCCTTAAGAATTTTATAAGTTTCTATAAGATCCCCTCTCAATCTCCTAAATTCTAGAGAGTATAAACCAAGTCTATCCAGTCTTTCTTCATAAGACAGTCCTGACATCCCAGGAATCAGTCTGGTGAACCTTCTCTGCACTCCCTCTATGGCAATAATGTCCTTCCTCAGATTTGGAGACCAAAACTGTACGCAATACTCCAGGTGTGGTCTCACCAAGACCCTGTACAACTGCAGTAGAACCTCCCTGCTCCTATACTCAAATCCTTTTGCTATGAAAGCTAACATACCATTCGCTTTCTTCACTGCCTGCTGCACCTGCATGCCTACTTTCAATGACTGGTGTACCATGACACCCAGGTCTCGCTGCATCTCCCCTTTTCCTAGTCGGCCACCATTTAGATAGGCAACAAACTGTAGAATCTGAGGGCAGTTGATGGAATATCGAGGAGAATAAGATGGAATCGGTGTGAAATGGTGCTGCAGACTCAATGGGTTGTAATGGAGCAGTTATAATGTCACAATGACCATTACAAAAAGTAGTCAACACTGCCCAGTCCATCATCGGCTCTGACCTTCCTTCCATCGAGGAGATTTATCGCAGTCGCTGCCTTAAAAATGCTGGCAGTATCATCAAAGACCCACACCATCCTGTCCACACACTCATCTCCCTGCTACCTTCAGGTAGAAGGTACAGGAGCCTGAAGACTGCAACAACCAGGTTCAGGAATAGCCACAGCCATCAGGCTATTAAACCTGGCTCGGCCAAAACTCTGATCATTAATGACCCATTATCTGTTATTTGCAGAGTTTATTTATTCATGTGTGTATATATTTATACAATGGACACACTGATCTGTTTTGTAGTCAATGCCTACTATGTTCTGTTGTGCTGAAGCAAAGCAAGAATTTCATTGTCCTATCAGGGGCACATGACAATAAACTCACTTGAACTTGACTAAGGATTCAATCTTCCCAATTTAGAGAGATTAGCAGTGCTGGCACAATTGCAGGTTCGTGCTGGATTAGGTATTCCATATAAAAGCAAGGATTAGGCATTCCAGATGGTGGGGGGGGGGGGGGGGGGGGGGGGGGGGGGGGGAGGAGATCGAATGGGCAAACATTCTAACAGTTGCACAGGAAGGTGACTGCCAAAGGAGAGATAAAGAAAGCAAAACAAAATAGAGAAGTTAAAAGTTGCTTGGTGGCAAACTTTCAATTTTCTCTGTGTGATGATACGGACTGGTGCGCCAATAACAACTTGGCACTAAACACCTCCAAGACCAAGGAGCTGATTATTGACTTCAGGAGGTCCCATTCTGGAGAATACGCCCCAATCTCCATTTACGGGGAAAGTGTGGAGAGAATGTCCAGCTTTAAGTTTCTGGGCACTCACTTTTCAGAAGACCTCACATGGTCCACCAACACCACCGCGCTGGTCTAGAAGGCACAGCAACGACTGTTCTTCCTGAGGACATTAAAAAAGACTGGTCTGCCCCAACAGCTGCTGACAACGTTCTACCGCTGCACCACAGAGAGCATACTAACGTATGGCATCTCTGTGTGGTATCTCAGCTGCACGGAGGCGGAGAGGAGAGCTCTTCAGCGCGTCGTCAACAGAGCTCAGTGGATCATCGGGACAGAGCTACCAGCCTTGGAGGGCATCTACCACACACAGTGCCTCAGGAAGGCCCTCAGCATCCATAAGGACTCATCACACCCCTGCCATGGTCTGTTTCAACTACTTCCCTCCGACAGACGTTACAAGGCCTTCTACGCCCGAACCTCTAGACTCAGGAACAGTTTTATCTCAAGAGCTATAGCGGCTCTGAACCGGCCCTAATGAGTGCCACCCCCCCCCCCCCCCTTGGACAGTCTCCCTCAGATGGTCACGTCAATCAATTCAGCTTGCTTATTTATGTATTGTATTTATTTACCTTTCTTGTACATCAGTGGAGCTGCACACTAAATCTCGTTGCACTGACGTGCAATGACAATAAAAGATATATTATTATTATTATTATTATTATTATATTATTATAATTATATTATTATTATTATTATACTACAGTTAAACACTAATTGGGTCTGCACTAATTGGGTAAATTTAAATGATATTTCACTTTCGTAAAATCATAAGATCCAAGACACAGGAACAAAATTAGGCCATTCAGCTCATCGAGGCTGCTCCACGATTTGATTACGTCTGATTTATTTATCCCGCTCACCCCTATTCTCCTGCCTTCTCCCCGTAACCTTTGATGCCTTTACTAATCAAGAATGCAAACATCCACTTTATAAATGCCCAATGACTTGGCCTCCACAACCGTCTGTGGCAATGAATTCCACAGATTCATCACCGCCTGGCAAAAGAAATTCAATAGACAATAGGTGCAGGAGTAGGCCATTCGGCCCTTCGAGCTAGCATCGCCATTCAATGTGATCATGGCTGAGTGAACATCCACAATCAGTATCCAGTTTCTGCCTTCTCCCCATAACCCCTGACTCCGCTATCTTTAAGAGCCCTATCTAGCTCTCTCTTGAAAGCATACAGATAACTGGCCTCCACAGGCAGAAAATTCCACAGACTCACAACCCTGTGTGAAAAAGTGTTTCCTCATCTCCGTTCTAAATGGCTTACCCCTTATTCATAAACTGTGGCCCCTGGTTCTGGACTCCCCCAACATCGGGGACAGGTTTCCTGCCTCTAGCGAGTCCAAACCCTTAATAATCTTATATGTTTCAATAAGATCCCCTCCTCATCTCCCTACTAATTCTTCAACTTCATTTTCTCGGCATTCAATTTGTTTCTGACGAAAGGCAGTATTTCCTACCCAAAATAATTATGGGCATTGGTCTATTATTGCCAAATGTACCGCGTCTACAACTAACACAGTGACCTCACCACTACTAACCACTCCCCATTGTCTCTTGTATAATTGTAGCTTCCCCACCTCCAGCTCGCTCTCTAGCTCCTGTGATGACCACGGACAGCTAGTGCATAGTGTGTGTAGTGCTTATAATAAAGTTATCCAGTAAAAGACTTTGTGTGACAAGCAAGTCATTTTACAACAAGGAAGTATTTTGTTTGGCGGTGAGAAGGCCTCAAGAATTTATCCATTGTGCACGCTGGAGCGCACGCAACCCGACGAGAAGAAATACATAATGTTTCATGAAGCTGCTTCACTCGGCTTTGTGGTTCTGTCATCCTGTTGATATTGAGCAAAGCTCACATCGCTGCCACTGTGCTGGCAGGGTGGCATCTAATTTGGCTTCTGTGCTTCCTGTGCTCCCACAGTGATTACAACTTCATTTGGTGAGGTTCCAGCTTGTGGGAACCTCGGCTTGTGAAAGGTCTTTGGAAATGTACGTCTTATTTATGAATTTTCTTGGTCTGTTTTACTGATTGCCATCTCGCTGTGGCCACCGGGGTTTTCTTTTATCTACATTTTCCCCATGGCAGCAGCACAATATTCTGTACCTTGTTCCCTTTCTCGTTTTGTATGTACCTGTTGTGCTAGGATGTGGTACGTTTTGCCACAATCTTGCCACATGTGAATGGCATAGAAACGTAGAAAATAGGTGCAGGAGTAGGCCATTCGGCCCTTCGAGCCTGCAGTGCCATTCAATATGATCATGGCTGATCATCCAACTCAGTATCCTGTACCTGCCTTCTCTCCATACCCCCTGATCCCTTTAGCCACAAGGGCCACATCTAACGCCCTCTTAAATATAGCCGGTGAACTGGCCTCAACTACCTTCTGTGGCAGAGAATTCCAGAGATTCACCACTATCTGTGTAAAAAATGTTTTTCTCACAGAGGAAACATTTCAAATTAACGGCAGGAGGACAGCCCCAAGAACCTCACAGGAAAAATAGAAAGTGTTGGGAAAGCTCAGCTGACTGTGGAGAACCTTTGTCAGAACCTCTTTGTATTGGATCAGATCAGCCATGACTGAATGGTGGAGGAGACATGATGGGCCAAATGGTCCTAGAACTTATGATCTGCGCCCGAACTTGAAAACATAACAATTAAAGAGTGAGATTCAGGATTTGGTTGAGGCAATGGTTTATCCACGACTTCTCAACTTTGAACAATCCAGGCTGGCCAAGCATCAACAAGCAGCAGTTTTTCATTTAACCTTTGAAGAGTACGGGGATAAAAAAATTGGAAAGTATTGATCTTGCTTTGCAACCCATCCAGAATATTAAATATTTTCTGAAACAAATCCCAACACGTTAGCTTATTTTCCAAATGCTAATCTTCAATTGCATAACCCTCAATTCCATAAATCAGCATTGTAGAATTGAATTGGCAAGGGGCACAGGGATTTAGGATGTGGGACGCATCACCACAACCAACAGTGAATGCAGATTCAATCGAATTATTCAAAACGCGTAAATATCTGATGGAAAAGAACCTACAAAGATTAGGGGAAAGCAAGGGCAAGTCGTAGTAACTGGAATGCTCCAATATAAAACTGGAAGAATCAAAAATCATATGGCCTTCTCCCATTAAGAATAAGGGGTAAGCCATTTAGAACGGAGATGAGGAAACACTTTTTCACACAGAGTTGTGAGTCTGTGGAATTCTCTTCCTCAGACTCGGTGGAGGCGGGTTCTCAGGAAACTTTCAAGAGAGAGCTGGATAGGGCTCTTGAAGATAGCAGAGTCAGGGGATATGGAGAGAAGGCAGGAATGGGGTACTGATTGATCAGCCATGATCACATTGAATGTTGGTGCTGGCTTGAAGGGCCGAATGGCCTGCTCCTCCACCTATTGTCTATTGTCACTCTGCACGCATTTTTGTGAAGCCTGTTCCCAATCCATTCCCCCCAAATACCTGGTTAGTTATGCCAAGGCTGAGGTTTTCAGGCCAAAAATAAAAGCCATCTGTGTCTGTGCCGAGGAAACACGTCCTTGACAGTTCACTCAAATTCCCAGGCAACTATTTCTTGTATTATATCCCCCAACATGCATTCACAGCCAACTTCAGGTCAACTTAAAGAAGAAAAACCCTCAAATTAGACAATTGCTCTCTTCCAGTATTCTCAATAATCCGGTATTCTCAATATTCTGCCTGACCCACTGAGTTACTCCAGCATTTTGCCTCTATCTATTCTCTGCCACAGAAGAGGGATTCTCTGCCTCAGAAGGCAGTGGAGGCCAATTCACTGGATGTATTCAAGAGGGAGTTAGATATATCTCTTAGGGCTAACGGAATCAAGTGGTATGGGGAGAAAGCAGGAACGGGGTACTGATTTTGGATGATCAACCATGATCATATTGAATGGCAGTGCTGGCTCGAAGGGCCGAATGGCCTATTCCTGCACCTATTTTCTATGTTTCTATTCTTTAAATACAACTAAGAGTTCAGAAAGAGGCCCCTTCAGCCTATCAGGTCTGTGCTATCAAATGCTTATTTACACTAATCCTACACCATTCCTGTTATATTGTTCTCACGTTCCCATCAATTTTCCTCTGATTCCGTCATTCACGTACACACTAGTGGCCAATTAACCTACCAACCCGCACAAGGGTGGAAACTGGAGCAAGAAGGGGAAACCGCTCGCCACCTCGGAGGGAACATGCAAACTCCACACAGACAGCACCAGAGATCAGGATTGAACCCGAGTCACTGAAGCCTTCAGCAAGAAGCTCCACGCGATGCGCTACTGTGGATTCAGCAATGCAGCGTTAAGCATCCTTCAACCAGCTTGGCTCCTTGTTTTCTGCTCCTTAAACAGCTCAGCCTCCAACGGTAACCAGTTTACTGCGAAGGTGACCAAGTAAATGAATCCTTACATTGCAGCATGCCGTCCACTGGCAACGGCAGCAAGAGAGCCATGCATATTTCAACCTTTCAATTTGTGAAGTAACCCAGGTGTAGCATTGATTGGTATTTCAAGTGCATGGCTCGGTCCGAAGCGAGATCCTGTACTCAATCCGCTACCAATTAGATTATGATGAGGTGTCACCAAATTGTTAGCCTTGTTCTAAAAATATGTTGCTGCATTGAAAAAGCCAGTCTGTTGAATTTTACAAGCAGCGGGGCATGAGGCAGCTTGCCTGTCTCTCCAGAACAAGTGTGAATGTGACTCCTAATTGGCTTGCAATGCCAAGCATTAAAACTGGAAGTGAACAAATAGTGCGTATTCCCTCAGGTAACTCAAAACTGGAACGTACTGTGTTAGGAACAAAGCTTGCGCTAAATTATTACAAAGCCAAATTGCTTTTCCTTGAGGATTCATTTCTTTGAAGTGCTCCGCACATATTTTTTTAAAAATCCACAGCTAAAACTGCAAAATTATATATATATATTAATCTACCGCAATGCAAACACGCAGCCACATGGGGAAAAAATGTGCAATTTATTTTAAAGTTTGCCCTCTTTTGAGGTGTACATTTAATCATCTTTAAGTGATGTGACTCTAATGTCACAGGTTAATGCCTGGCAGGCAAAGGTATTAATGAACAAGAAGCATTATGCAGCACACAACACACCATGGTTAGAAATTTTAAACACATTTAGAACAGTTTTAAAGTTCTGAGGGTGTTTGTAATTTGCACTAATGGCAACATGACTCCCGAGACTATGCATTGATTTATTTCCCGGTATCGATTTGTATGCATTTATCTTAAAATGGACTACATCGTACACCATATGCATAAAATTGAAGGCAATTTCAACACTTATCTAAGGGAAGTGGTCAGGTAATATTAAAATAATTGAATCAGATCTGATTCAACCCTGTGTTCACGTTCACAGCTCACAATTCTGCGCCAATCCCAGCATTTCTACAGACGCACCATAGAAAGCAAACTGTTGGGCTGCATCACAGCTTGGTTTGGGAACAGCTCTGCCCAAGACCACAAAGAATTGCAGCGATTTGTGGAAGTGGCACAGCCCATCACACAGACCGCACTTCCCACACAGACCCTCACACAGACCACACGCACGCTGCCTCAGAAAAGCAGCCAACATAGTCAATGACTCCAGTCCAGTCATTCCTTCTTCTCCCTGCTCCCATCCGGCAGAAGATACAACAGCTTGAAAGCCTGCACCACCAGATTCAAGAACAGCTTCTTCCCCTCTGTTACAGGCTTCTGAACAGTCCTTCCATAAACTAGGGTACTGTCCGATTCACCTCTACCCCATCCCTCTGGATGTCTCTGGAACTGATGTGCTACATGCCTGAGAACTATATTCTGCTCCCCATATCTTCCCCTGTGCTCCATCTATTGTACTCGAGTTTGTCTTGATTGTATTTATGTACAGTATATCTGGTCTGATTGGATAGCGTGGAAAACAAATCTTGTCGTTGTGCCTCTGTACACGTGACAATAATAACCCAATGTCACGGTCTCCAGTACCGATGATTCCAACATCAAATATGCCTCTGAGACTCAGACTTGGACTATTTATAGTTTAGGTTTTTGGTCATTTTGTTTCGTTCAGAGATACAGCATTGAAACAGGCCCTTCGGCCCACCGAGTCTGCGCCGGCAAGCGACCCTCGTTATGCTAGCACGATCCTCCAGGAGCCAATAAAATCATGGGAGACCCCTTCCACCCCTGCAACGGACTTTTCCAGCTGCTACGGTCAGGCAAACGCCTCCGTTGTTATGCTGTGAGAACGGAGAGGTTGAGAAGAAGCTTCTTCCCAGAGGCCATTAGGACTGTAAACTCCTATCTCACCAGGGACTAAATTTTACTGAAACACTCTACTGCTTTTTTTTTTTAAATGGCTGTTTTTTTCCCTTTTTCCTTCCGCCCACAATATTTAATATGAAAAAGAACATGTGATTCTGTTACATTCTGTTTGTAGTTTGTTTGGTTGTTTGTTTGTTTGTCTTTTTGCACAAAGTCTGCGAGCATTGCCACTTTTCATTTCACTACGTATGTGTATGTGACGAATAAACTTGACTTGACACACACTAGGGACAATTTACAATTTTTTACCGAAGCCAATTAACCTACAAATCTGCATGTCTTTCGAGCGTGGGAGGAAACCGGAACACCTGGGGAAAACCCATGCGGTCATAAGGGAGAATGTACAAACTCTGTGCAGTCAGCGCCCAGATCGAACCTGGGTCTCTGGCGCTGGAAGGCAGCATCTCTACCATTGCTCCACCGTGCCGCCCGTGGCTGGCAGCTCAAAGCACTGGAGAGAGACCACCAATTTGTCTCTACCACAATGGCAGGAGAAGCAAGCCAGTGTCAGTGCCCTCTCCCTGGTCACATACCCACAGAGGAAAGCTACAAAACACCTGCTGAAGACTCAGAAACCTCAAGAAACTTCACAGCTGACCTCTGGAGTGGACTCTGGAATGGCTACACGATCTAAGACTGAGACGGCCACAAAAGAGAAACCCGAAATGGAGGAGATAAAGAACTCGGTAAGAGACTTGAGAAAGGACATTGAAACTGGAAATTTAAAAATGATGGAAAACATGGAAGCCGGTAATTAAAAAATCCTTGAGGGCATTGGGGCTCTGCAAAAAAGAGTTGAGGATGTGCAAGAAGAATTAACGGGGAAAATTAATAAGGTGGCAGAAGAGACCACAAAGATGTTTGAGGCTGTGTATGAAACTGTTTTTGCAAATGTAACTGCGGTGAAAGATATGGAAGCTGTTGTGGAAGAGATGACCGGAGATATGCAGGCGATGAAGTTAGAATTAGACAGCCTCAAGAGTCAACTAACAAAAGTCTCTGATAAATGTGTCGACCTCGAAGCTCGCTCAAGACGCCAAAATATACGAATACGTGGAGTAACAGAGGGAGCTGAGGGGGACAATGCCTGTGAGTTCACTGCCAATCTAATCAAACACGTACTCAAGCTACCTGAGGCACCTGTAATTGAAGTAGCACATCGACTACCCAGATTTAAACCAAGATCACAAGGAGACCAAGCCTATCCACGACAGATCATAATCAAACTTCGGGATATCTCAACAGTGGAAGAGCTGATGAAAAAAATTAAACACGGAGAGAAGATGATGTACAGAAATGATTCTATCAAACTCCTACGGGACTACCCTTACGAGATTGTGCAAAAGAGAAGAATGTTCTCACAGACAAGAGAAGCTCTTTACAGTGTCAAGGAAGTAATATGCGGAGTGTATTATCCGGCCAGGATGCGTATTACTTACAAGGGAGTTTCAAAAACATTTACTAATTCGGTAGCATCTCTTAAATATGCTCAAGAAATCGTGGCAGAACTCACAGCATAGGTAAAGAAGTTTAATCACGGCACCAGGACGTTATGAACAAACTAACTTGCTCATTCCCTCAAAGAGAATATTAGAAGAAAAGAGAAATAACACCAATCTTTAAAAATTATTAAATGCAACAGCTTTTCCACGAGAAGTGTCTAGACATTATTATCTCCCCTTGGACATTGTGGAATTCAACTCAAGGACACTTTGTGTTCAAACAGGGAAAGACTGATAAACATGGGAGTGACGATCCGCTGAGCTGAATGGGGAAAACATTACAAGGACAAGTGTCGCTTTACGATCTTACATAGTTTCACAAAATATAGAGAATTAATAATAATTAATAGATTAGATTAGATTAGATTTCCTTTATTGTCATTCAGACCTTTCGGTCTGAACGAAATGCTGTTGCCTGCAGCCATACATGTAATAATAACAACACACAATAAACACAAATTAACATCCACCACAGTGAGTTCACCAAACACCTCCTCACTGTGATGGAGGCAAAAGTCTTAGAATTACTGTCTCTTCCCTCCTCTTCTCCCTCTGCGCCGAGGCGATACCCCACCGGGCGATGGTATCAGTCCCGCGGTTCAAGCTCCGCGGCCCTGGGGTGGTCGAAGCTGCCGCCCTCCAGTCCAGCGGGCGCAGCTGTTGCAACGGGAGCTCCGGAAAACAGGCACCAGCCTGTGACCTCCGAGCTCCCGACATTGTCATCCACTGGCCCGCGGCCGAGCCCCGGATCCAGGTCGCCGCCGCCAGAACGCCGCCTCAGCCACTGGAGCACCGTCTCCACCCCGCACCGGGCCACCCACACGGCAGCGTCTCAGCCCCGCACCGACCGGGCTGCCCCCACTGGAGCACCTTCCAGCCGGGAGCCGGTCCGCCCTCACTGGAGCGCCTTCCAGCCGGTAGCCAGGCCACCCACACTGCAGCGTCTCAGCCCCGCACCGGGCTGCCCCCACGGGAGCGCCTTCCAGCCGGGACCCAGGCCGCTCACACAGGAGCGCCTTCCAGCCGGTAGCTGTGCCGCCCGCACGGGAGCGCCGAGTCGTGCCGCTGCCCGGACGTCGCCACAGCTCGAAGACGGCCAGCCTCGCGTTGGTGAGTCCTGGCTGGCTCTACCTCCGGACCCTCGAGGTCGGTCGCAGGTTGGAGGCCGCCAGCTCCACCATTAGGCCTCAGCGCAGACGGGGGAAGAGAAGGGGGATACGACAAAAAGTCGCATTCCCCCGAAGGGAGAGACTGAAAACCCTGTTTCACCCCCCCCCCCCCCACACACATAACACCACCTAATAACCAAAAAATTTACTAAACTAGACAAAAAAAACAACACAAAAAAGTAAAAACAGACAGACTGCAGGCGAGCCGCAGCCGTATCACAGCGCCGCCACTTCCGGAAATAACTAACAATACTAATATAGAAATAGTAATGGAAACTAACTTGAGGTATATAATGGTAAAAATTGTAAAAATGCGTTGCCTGCTATATAACGCAAACAACACTGCAATCTTATGTGTTTCGCAGCTTGAGTGGGGAGGGGAGGAGAATCAGACACCTGGCATAATTCCAGGAGCCTGACTCTGGTTAACCCTTTCAGCGAACAGCTCACTATTAACAAAGCTAAAACTGATTATAAATAGTTAATAGATAAAGAGTGAGGAATATAGGTAATTGAATATATGATTAGATTTGATAAGTCGGAATGAAACATATATATATATAGTGTAACTGGGTGAAATAGAACTAATTTGGAAATGGTATGGACCCCCTAGGTTTAGGGTAATAAAGGCAGCGGGGCTAGCTTCATAACAACTACACCGGAAGCGGTATGTCGAATCCCACAGTCGAGTGGGACACTCACTACAGTGTCGAATACTCAGACACTGTAAATTTACTTGTTCTATTTTTTTTTTTTATCACAATAGGTCACATCTATGTGGTTTTTTTTCAAGGAAAATCGCGGAAGGGAGCTACCAAAGAAGTCTATAATATAAACGCCCCCCAAATAACCAGAGTCCTGAGGTATGGACGCACCGCAATAAATAAGGTCATTAAAATTGGTAAAAATGCATGACGACAATCAAAAGAAAATGGGAGGAATCACACTATGTAGTTGGAATATAAGGGGTATTAATGAACCTATTAAAAGGGGCACGATACTAGCTCAGTTTAAATCATACAACACGGACATTTCGTTTCTACAAGAAACGCATCTTAAACACCAAGATCAGACGAGACTGAGGGCGAACTGGATAGGCCAAACATTTCACTCTTCATTCACTTCCAAATCTAGAGGCACTGCAATCATTATTCGTAAAGGAATACCATTTAAATCAAAGAATATTATATCAGATAAGGAAGGGAGATACCTTATAGTAACAGGAGAAATCAATACTACGCCAATTACGATGGTAAACATTTATGCGACCAATTTTGATAATCCTTAATTTTTAAATAAAATTTTGAATATAATTGCAGAATTTAATTATCAAAATGTTATAATTGGAGGAGACTTCAACTGTGTTTTAGACCCTTATCTAGATAAATCGATGCAAAAACAAAGAGGTAACATGAAATCTAAAACCAGTGAACTCTTACATACATATATATAAAACACAAATATAGCAGACGTTTGGAGGATTGCAAACCCGACGGGAAGGGATTATTCGTTTTATTCAACGGTACACAAAACATACTCACGTATAGACTATTTCCTAGTGGATACAAAATTAATTCCGCATACTATGAACCCTAAATACCACATCAATGCGATCTCAGACCACTCTCCGTTAACTTTTGTTTTAAAATTAGAAGGAATGTTTATGAATAAATCGTTCTGGAGGTTTAACTCGCAAATTTTAAAAGACCCACAAGGGAGTATATATCTAAAAAAACAGATGGACCAATTTTTTTAGATAAATGATACACCAGATATATCCCCCACGCTATTATGGGAATCCTTCAAAGCATTTACTAGAGGAGTCATTATTTCATTTAAAGCTTTACAAAATAAAAAGAATAAGAACGAACAAAGACATTTAGAAGAACAAATAAAACAATTAGATACAGATAATGCTAAAGATCCAACTATGGATAAACATAATAAAATTCTACTATTGAAATTCAAGCTAAACAAATTGTTGTCAGAGAAAGTTATAACACTATTTCAAATTACTAAACAAGAACATTTTGAATTCGGGGACAAACCCCACAAACTTCTAGCACGCCAATTGAAAAAACGGGAAAAAGAGAATGCAATACTAAAGATTAAATCAGATAGAGGGGAATTATTAACACTACCCAAGGATATCAATAAAAGATTTGCTCAATTTTACCAGAATCTACATACATCTAAAACGTCAATAGACAATAATAAAGTCTCAGAATTTCTGGATAATTGTAATCTCCCTCAATTAGAACTGAAGGAACAAGAGGAACTGGGAACACAAATTACTTCTAAGGAGATAGAAGACACAATAAACACACTTAAGAACGGAAAAACACCAGGACCAGACGGATTCAGTAACGAATTCTATAAATCCTTTTACGACATAGTTACTCCACGCCTACAGAAAATGTATACATATGCTTTTAAAGAGCAAAGATTACCTGAAACATTAGCAGAATCAACGATCACATTAATACTTAAAAAAGATAAAAATATAGAAGAACCAGGATCATATAGAGCTATTGCTCTGTTAAATACGGATCAAAAAATAATAGCGAAAACACTAGCCAGAAGACTAAGCAGGTATGTTAGTAGATTAATAAATGAGGATCAAACAGGATTTATATCTAAGAGACATTCATTCAATAATTTGAGACGCTTGCTTAACATAATGCACTCACATAAATCTCATGACCAAGAGTTATCTATCATTTCACTGGACGCAGAAAAAGCGTTTGACCAAGTAGAATGGGATTATATGATTAAAGTATTGCAAAAATTCCAAATGGGAGAGAACTTCATCGCATGGATAAAATTATTATATAACAAACCCACGGCTAGAATACTAACTAATAATATACTATCCACGAAATTTGAATTATCAAGGGGTAATAGACAAGGATGTTCATTATCACCGCTGTTATTTGCTTTGGTAATTGAACCTTTAGCTGAAAAAATAAGAACACACCCTGATATTTACGGTTATAATACAAAACACTCAAATAACATAATATCTTTATATGCCGATGATGTACTATTGTACATCACAAAACCACAAATTAGTATACCAAACATATTAAATTTAATTGAGGACTTTGGATCCTTCTCAGGATATAGAATAAACTGGAACAAAAGTGAAATTATGTCGATAAAACCAAAAGACTCAACACACCTCCGGAAATTCCCCTTTAAAATAGCCACAGAAAAATTCAAATATTTGGGAATTGAAATTACTAGAAACTACCATGATATGTTTAATGCCAATTATAATCCCTTACTTAAGAAACTAAATAATTTGATTAAATTCTGGAAAACACTTCCGATGTCCCTAATAGGCAGAATAAACGCTATAAAAATTATCTTTCTACCACAAATCCTATACCTATTTCAATCAATACCTATATATCTCCCAAAAAGGTTTTTCAAAAAATTGGATTCAGACATTACAAATTTTATATGGGATTATAAATCCCATAGAATACAAAGAGCACACCTTAATAAACGAAAAGAGTTGGGTGGTCTAGCGCTCCCCATATTTATGTATTATAATTGGGCAGTAAATATTAAAAATATGATTCACCTGCTGGACAATTCTGCCCAGCAGGTGGACTGGATTGTAATGGAAAGAGAGGACTGCTTTCCGTGTAATATAGGAGCGACTCTCCTCTCACCAATACATCTGAGTAACAAAAATTATAATAAAAATCCAATTATACATAGCACAATTAGAACATGGAAACAAATAAAACAGAACCTAAAATTAAGAAACCTATCTCTTTTAATACCAATAGTTAATAATCCATCGTTTAAACCATCAATTATAGACAAATCATTTATGCAATGGGAAAGAATGGGAATCAAAACGCTCGGAGATCTGTATGAATTGGGAAAATTACTATCATTTCAACAACTACAACTGAAATATAATTTGAAAAATAATCAATATTTTAAATATCTTCAAATTCGTGATTATCTGAAAAAATACACAAAAGACTAACATAATATGCCTACAGACTTACTGGATGAAGCAATGAAGACAAAGGCGGAATCAGCGAATCTAATATCGTACTTATATAACATCATCTTAAACATAGAAATACCCACAACTGATGGAATTAGAAGAGACTGGGAACAAGAATTAGCTATAAAAATTTCAAAAGAGAGCTGGGATAATCACTTACTACAGGTGCATAAATGTTCGATCAACGTACGACATACTCTCATCCAATTCAAAACATTACATAGACTATATTATTCAAAAACTAAAATAAATAAATTCTTCCCTAATGTCTCACCCATCTGTGATAAATGTCTGTGTCAAGAAGCTGCCATAGCGCATTCTTTCGTTTTTTGTACAAAAATACAAAAATTCTGGAATGAAATATTTGACATCTTTACAAAATTAATTAAAATAAAACTGGTACCAAAACCAGAATGGATTATTTTTGGAATATCGGAAGGTAACCCTGAACTAAACGTGTTCCAGAAGAATTTACTCAATTACGGGCTAATAATGGGGAAAAAAGGTCATACTTAAATTCTGGAAAAATGCGCCTACACCAACAATAAAAATGTGGATATCAAATATGTTTGAAACACTACATCTGGAAGAGATGAGATTCCTCTTAGCAGGCAAAGCAGACCACTTCCAAAAGACGTGGTCTACGTTTTTGGAACTATTATAAGCATAAGGTGCAATAGTAATTAATAAATAAATAAATAAAAGGTGCCAGGATCTGGTAACGGGGTGTAAAAAAACAACAACAAAACAATAAAATAACAAAAACAGACTTGGTTGGTAGTCCCCTTTCTGCGGAGTTTAATGTTATAATAGAGCGATTGTTTCTCCTTTCTTTTTCCTTCTTTTCTAGGGTCTTTTTTCTTTCTTTACTTCCTTCTCTAACTTCTTTTCTAGGGGGCTTTCTTTTCTCAACACTCTCCTGCACCTTCACGACTCTTGCGCACTTTCTTTACTTTCTTTACTTCTATCTTTTTCTTAAAGCTCAAAAAATGAAGCGGTACAAAAAATGTATTAAGACATATGTGTTGTGTAGTATTGTAATTTACCGTACTTCTAATAAAAAAATAAATAAGTTGCTTAAAGCTTAAATAAAGTTAAGTAAATTACGAGTGGTGAAAGTTTTATTTGCCTCACAACAATTTAAGCAACTTATTTCTTTAATACATAAACTCAGAAACGTCTGGCAAACATGGCTGATTCCGCAGGCTTCTCCAGCCCGAAATACTTCGCACATGCGCACACTCCGGAAAAGTCCTGCACGTGCGCACACTCTAGAAGAGCCCCGCACATGCGCACACTTCATTCTCCCCTCCTATTTATAAGTTGAGACGGTCAGGAGGTCATCGATGAGGATCTCCCCTTTGTTGTTGAATGTGATGTCTCTGATTTAGCAGTATCAGCAACATTAAATCAAGGAGGGATACCAGTGGCTTTCATGTCTCGTACTAGTGACTAGTGGGGTACCGCAAGGCTCAGTGCTGGGACCCCAGCTATTTACAATATATATTAATGATCTGGATGAGGGAATTGAAGGCAATATCTCCAAGTTTGCGGATGACACTAAGCTGGGGGGCAGTGTTAGCTGTGAGGAGGATGCTAGGAGACTGCAAGGTGACTTGGATAGGCTGGGTGAGTGGGCAAATGTTTGGCTGATGCAGTATAATGTGGATAAATGTGAGGTTATCCATTTTGGTGGCAAAAACAGGAAAGCAGACTATTATCTAAATGGTGGCCGACTAGGAAAAGGGGAGATGCAGCGAGACCTGGGTGTCATGGTACACCAGTCATTGAAATTAGGCATGCAGGTGCAGCAGGCAGTGAAGAAAGCGAATGGTATGTTAGCTTTTATAGCAAAAGGATTTGAGTATAGGAGCAGGGAGGTTCTACTGCAGTTGTACAGGGTCTTGGTGAGACCACACCTGGAGTATTGCGTACAGTTTTGGTCTCCAAATCTGAGGAAGGACATTATTGCCATAGAGGGAGTGCAGAGAAGGTTCACCAGACCGATTCCTGGGATGTCAGGACTGTCTTATGAAGAAAGACTGGATAGACTTGGTTTATACTCTCTAGAATTTAGGAGATTGAGAGGGGATCTTATAGAAACTTACAAAATTCTTAAGGGGTTGGACAGGCTAGATGCAGGAAGATTGCTCCCGATGTTGGGGAAGTCCAGGACAAGGGGTCACAGCTTAAGGATAAGGGGGAAATCCTTTAAAACCGAGATGAGAAGAACTTTTTCACACAGAGAGTGGTGAATCTCTGGAACTCTCTGCCACAGAGGGTAGTCGAGGCCAGTTCATTGGCTATATTTAAGAGGGAGTTAGATGTGGCCCTTGTGGCTAAGGGGATCAGAGGGTATGGAGAGAAGGCAGGTACGGGATACTGAGTTGGATGATCAGCCATGATCATATTGAATGGCGGTGCAGGCTCGAAGGGCCGAATGGCCTACTCCTGCACCTAATTTCTATGTTTCTATGTACTCTCCAAGGTAGTGAATTGCACTACCCACCCGTCGAAAAGGAAGCTACAGCAATTATTGAAGCAGAGAGGAAATTGAGTCATTTCCTTGCTCGCCAGCACTTCACTTTGATAACAGATCAGCGTTCAGTAGCTTTTATGCTGGATAATCGGATAACGAACGGATTAAAAACAGTAAAATTCGTGAATAGACGATTGAATTATTTGCATATAGTTATTCAATTGAGTACCACCCTGGTAAGGATAATGTTGCTCCAGATACATTAACTCGAGCATTTTGTGCCTCTGTTCATTCTTCTGCACTTACTGATCTTCACAATGGGCTGTGTCATCCTGGAGTCACTTGTTTGTTACACTATGTTAGTTCCAAAAACTTACCTTTCTCTACAGAAGATGTGAAGATGACGTGTGCTTCATGTAGAATCTGTGCTGAATTAAAACCAAGGTTCGTCCGTCCTGAAGAAGGAAGGTTGATCAAAGCTACTCAACCTATGGAACGTTTGAGTATTGACTTCAAAGGGCCTTTACCATCCTCCTCTCATAATGTTTATATATTTACCTTAGTTGATGAATATTTGAGGTTTCCATTTGCCTTTCCTTGTCCAAATATGTCAGCTGTTATGGTTATCAAATGTTTAGATCAACTGTTTTCATTCTGTGGATTTCCAAGTTACATACATTCTGATTCATTCTCCTCATTCATGTCAAAAGATTTAAAGGACTACCTTTCTAAGAGAGAAATTGCAACAAGTAAAACAACACCATATCATCCTATTGGAAATGGGTCAGGTTACATAGAAACATAGAAAATAGGTGCAGGAGTAGGACATTCGGCCCTTCGAGCCTGCACCGCCATTCAATATGATCATGGCTGATCATCCAACTCAGTATTCTGTACCTGCCTTCTCTCCATACCCCCTGATCCCTTTAGCCAAAAGGGCCACATCTAACTCCCTCTTAAATATAGCCAATGAACTGGCCTCCACTACCTTCTATGGCAGAGAATTCCACAGATTCACCACTTGTGAGGTATAATGGGTTGAGAGGTATAATGGAATAATTTGGAAAGCAGTGAAACTGACCTTAAAGTCAAATGATTTACCAGATCAGCAGTGGGAATGTGTTCTACCAGATACATTACACTCCATCAGATCTCTACTGTCAACTGCTACCAATACTACTCCACACGAGTGGTTCTTTAACTTCAAACGGCGTTCTTCCAGTGGTACTTCTCTGCCATCATGGTTGACGAGCCCTGGGCCTGTGTTGCTTCATCGTTATGTCCGATCAAAAAGAATGAGCCTTTTGTTGATGAAGTTGAACTGACTGATGTCAACCCTTCTTATGCAACTATCAAGTATCGGGATGGACGTCAGTCAACTGTCTCACTTCGTGACCTTGCACCATGTCCATCTTCTCCATCAGCTCCGTCACTTCCTGATAACACTAATCGAGAACTTCCTCCAACATCCCCTATGGAAACTTCTATAAGAAATTCTAAACTTGTAAATCTAAATAACAATATGAGTGAAGTTGATGACCAAGCAATATATCTACCCCCAGCTATTGAAACACCATTATCTCCTGAAGCTCTAGTGCTGCGACGGTCATCGAGATGTATTAAACCTCCTGACCGCCTCAATTTATAAATAGGAGGGGAGAATGAAGTGTGCGCATGTGCGGGGCTCTTCTAGAGTGTGCGCGTGTGCAGGACTTTTCCGGAGGGTGCGCATGTGCGAAGTATTTTGGGCGGGAAAAGTCTGCGGAATCAGCCATGTTTGCCAGACGTTTCTGAGTTTATGTATTAAAGAAATAAGTTGCTTAAAGCTTAAATAAAGTTAAGTAAATTACGAGTAGTGAAAGTTTCATTTGCCTAACAACACCCGGGTTTGATCCTGGCTACGGATGCTGTCCTTACGGAGTTTGTACATTCTCCCTATGGATGCATGGGTGTCCTCCAGGTGCTCAGGTTACCTCCCACATCTAAAGATGTGCAGGTTTATAGGTTAATTGTCTTCTGTAAATTGTCCCTCGTATGGAGGATAGATCTCGTGTACGGGTGATCGCTGGTCAGCACGGATTTGTGGGCCGAAGGGCCGGTTTACACACTTTATATCTAAACCAAAAACAAAAGTCCAGGGAGAACATAAGAGGTCCAGCAAAAATGGTCAGCGAATATGTAGCCTCACAAACGATCAAGTCATCTTTTTTAACCATGGGTATGAGGAATGGCTGGGATTGTTTCCCTTGGAGTGAAGAGGACAAAGGGATGACCTAACAGAATTATTTTAGATTATGAGAGGCACAGATAGGGTAGATTTTCAAAATCTTTTACTCATGATAGGGGTATCAAAATCAAGAACTTAGAACAGTACAGCACAGGAAGAGGCCCTTCAGCCCACAATGTCGGTGCTGATAATGACACCCCAAATAAACTGATCTCATCTGCTTGCTCATGATCCCTATCCCTCCATACCCATGTGCCCATTCAAAAGCCTCGTATCTGCCTCCCCCACATCCCTGGCAATGCATTCGAGGCTCTCAGCCTCCTCTTTAAACCCCACACATCTCCATTAAACTTGGTGTGACAGGTTTGATGCGACACCACAACTTCCAAGTGTCTGTTCCATTCTGTTTGTAGTTTGTTTGGTTGTTTGTTTGTTTGTCTTTTTGCACAAAGTCCGCGAGCATTGCCACTTTTCATTTCACTGCACATCTCGTATGTGTATGTGACGAATAAACTTGACTTGAAGTAGACTCTTGACTAGGTCATCAATGGCCGGTGTGGACTCAGTGGGCCGAAGGGCCTGTTTCCATGCTGTATCTTTCAAGCCATCAATCTCAATCAATCAAAGAAGGAGAATGCAGCAATGGAACAGAGTGGCGGATGCACTGGCACCTATCACATGGCATCTCAGATTGACAGTGAGTTCTCATAAGTCCAAGGCATGCTTGCATGGGAACAACCCATTCCCTTCACAGCAAGCACTGTGCAGACCAGCACCACTGAGACATTACATTATATACATCCTTTTGGCATGTATCACAGATATGACTTATTATATTAAAGTGCTTTCAGACGCTGAGAATTACCAGCTTTAAACCATCCTGTCTAGACACACATTAAGTGCAGTAAAGAGAGATGAGAGCAAAACAGTAAAAAACATCTCAACTCTGTAATATTGAACATCACTCAATTTTTACACATCGTTATATATTTCAGGATAAAAATCACGAAGGTAAAAATAGTTCCTAATGAGTGGTTTATTGTAGTTATCCACCTTTATATAATGCAACTTTAAATCTATATGAATGTAGCGATCTTATGTCTTGAGTCAAAGATTTACAACACAGAAACAGCCCCTTCGGTCCATACAAATTGTTGCACCATCTATGCTGAACCCATTTATCTGCATTAGCCCCATAGCCTTCTATGCCTTGACATTTCCAATGTTGGAGCTGGAAATGAGGCGGGTGTTAAGGATCAAAGGTAGATGTAAAATAGGAAAGTGAAAGGATTATTCGGTGGATTTCTGAGTGCAGAGCAGAGAACTATAATGTCCTTGCAGCGATTTGAGGAGGAAAAGTAGACAGGAATGCGCGCACAAACACACTGCTGTAGATATGCATACACACTGAGGTTAAGAGACCTAAGATTATAACCATATAACAATTACAGCACGGAAACAGGCCATCTCGGCCCTTCTAGTCCGTACCGAACATTTACTCTCCCCTAGTCCCATCTACCTGCACTCAGACTATAACCCTCCATTCCTTTCCCGTCCATATACCTATACAATTTATTTTTAAATGATAAAATCGAACCTGCCTCCACCACTTCCACTGGAAGCTCATTCATTAACATTATTGAATAAAAGTGGAGCTAATAATAGGTAGACAAAAATGCTGGAGGAACTCAGCGGGTGAGGAAGCATCTATGGAGCGAAGGAAATAGGCAACATTTCGGGCCAAAACCCTTCTTCAGACTGAAGAAGGGTTTCGGCCCGAAATGTTGCCTATTTCCTTCGCTCCATAGATGCTGCCTCACCCGCTGAGTTTCTCCAGCATTTTTGTCTACCTTCGATTTTCCAGCATCTGCAGTTCTTTCTTAAACATGGAGCTCTCTTAACTTTAAAAATAGCTCTCTTAACTTTCTCCTTAATATACATACCTACTTATTATTTGTTGTAATGGCACCTTTCAATGTCTGAACTTGTTTTTGTGACACCTTATTCTGAATCACTCCTTTGTCCAAAAACAAGAACTCTCCCCTTTCAATGGTTTCCTTTTTTCCCCCAAACTCTTGGCTTTTTAAGTCAAATTGGTCATAACCAAACAACTGTCTCTCATTCTCTCCCGTTTATCTCCAGTTCTTTTCAAACTTTGGTGATTTTTTCCCCAAACTGGATCTCGACCTTAGGAGTCAAATTACTTAAATGACTGTCATTTTTTAAACAAAAAAAAACAGACTAAGAGCTTTGAGTGCAATATGCAGATGGCAGAATTGTGCCACTGTTGAAATAGAACAATGAAGGTGATACATTCCAATCTGAACTGCTTTAATCTGTATATTTCATTGCTCTTTGCAAAAATAATGAAGAGTTACAGTTGAGGACTGAACTGTGAACCAGAGAGTGATGGGTCTATGAACTGTTGCTGAACAGAGCTCTCCCATGTAGGTCTACCAGTTCTTTTCCAGAACTAGGGGGTCACAGTTTAAGGATAAGAGGGAAGTCTTTTAGGACCGAGATAAGAAAATCATTTTTCACACAGAGAGTGGTGAATCTGTGGAATTCTCTGCCACAGAAGGTAGTTGAGGCATTGGCTATATTTAAGAGGGAGTTAGATGTGGCCCTTGTGGCTAAAGGGATCAGGGGGTATGGAGAGAAGGCAGGGATGGGATACTGAGTTGGATGATCAGCCATGAACATATCGAATGGCGGTGCAGGCTCGAAGGGCCGAATGGCCTACTCCTGCACCTATTTTTCTATGTTTCTATGTTTTGGTCGTCTGTAACACAACTGGCATCTGAATGCACTCAAGAATCGAGTAAATCCATGTGTTGAAGATAATGCAAACTGAAAATACGGTAGTTCCTTACATGCAAACTTCAGTGCATTTGCCAATCCATTTCATAAATCATCGGAGCAGAACAAGACCACTAGGCCAAGTATCAGAAAGGGTAAGCAACTGATTGCAAATGGATTCACCCTGCTTACCACTTTGCCGTGTGTGGAGTTATGGTAAATAAGGGCAGAATTCAGCAATTCGGCCCACCGAGTATACTCTGCCATTCAACCATGGCTGATCTATCTTTCCCTCTTAACCCCATTCTCTTGCCATCTCCCCTTAACCTCTGCCACCCTTGCTAATCAAGTACCTGTCAATCTTCACTTTAAAAATAGCTAATGGTCGCGTGTGGTAATGAATTCCACAGTTTCACTAGCCTGTGGCTGAAGAAATTCCTCTTCATCTCCTTTCTAAGGGTGTGTTCTTTTATTCTGAGGCTGTGTCCTCAGGTCCTTGACTCTCCCGCTAGTGGAAACATCCTCTCCATGAGAACCACGGAATAAATTTCACTTTATAACTATTTATGGTTACAGCTCAAACTTCCACATAGCAAGACAACTGGAATTAAAGCAGAGAGAACATGTAAATAATCAGGTTTTTCCACCTTTGCTGTGCATGGATGAAATTAAAAGTGTAACATGAACATTCTTGTTGATTCTCACGGTGTGAATGTTAAAGATGAAAGTTAAAAGAGCTATCAGTAACTACATGAGAAATACCAAAGCCTGGTTGCAAATCTTTTGAGAATAGCATAAACTGGTACATAGTTGAATGTATTTCGAGCCGTTTCTCTGTAGAGGTATATGTCCGTTCAATCAATGCATTTTATTTACGAAAGGAATAGATCAGGTAGACGCACAGAGTCACTTGCCCAGTGTAGATGACGTAGGTTTAAGGTGAAGGGGAAAGATTGCATAGGAACCTGAGGGGTAATGTTTTCCACACAAGGAGGGGGGGATCTTATAGAAACTTACAAAATTCTTAAGGGGTTGGACAGGCTAGATGCAGGAAGATTGTTCCCGATGTTGGGGAAGTCCAGAACAAGGGGTCACAGTTTAAGGATAAAGGGGAAATCTTTTAGGACTGAGATGAGAAAAACATTTTTTACACAGAGTGGTGAATCTCTGGAATTCTCTGCCACAGAATGTATTTGAGGCCAGTTCATTGGCTATATTTAAGAGGGAGTTAGATGTGGCCCTTGTGGCTAAAGGGATCAGAGGGTATGGAGAGAAGACAGGTACAGGATACTGAGTTGGATGATCAGCCATGATCATATTGAATGGCGGTGCAGGCTCGAAGGGCCGAATGGCCTACTCCAGCACCTATTTTCTCTGTTTCTATGAAGGGTGGTGGGTGTATAGAACCAGCTGCCATGGGAGGTAGTTGAGGCAGGAAATATGATCGCAAGGTTTAAGAAACATTTCAACAGGTACTGTATATGGATAGGTGCACAAAAATGCTGGAGAAACTCAGTGGGTGCAGCAGCATCTATGGAGTGAAGGAAATAGGTAACGTTTCGGGCCTAAACCCTTCTTCAGACTGTATATGGATAGGACAGGTTTAGAGGGATATGGGCCAAATACAGGAAGGTGGGACTAGTGTAGATGGGACATGTTGGTCAGCGTGGGCAGGTTGGACTGATAGGCCTATTTCCACGCTGCGTGGCTCTATTTACAATAACTAGGATCCTTGATGCACGTCCAGTATACCATGACCCAATAACAGAGGATGTTGGCCTTGTTACTCCTCAGGCAAGGTATTCAAAACGTATACAGGTTGGAACAACAAGCATGTGATAGTGTCATAAGCTCTCTCTCCTGAAACCGGTGACCCATTTCAGCGGCAAGCAAGACTCAATTGAACACTCCCAGATGTAAACAGGTGTTGTAGTTGGAGGTGTAGGATTCATGTAAAAACTTGTCTGCCCATTTTAATCATTTATGGGAAGTCATTTGTAAATAGCAGCTTTCCAAATGACCAACATTTACTGACTCAGCATTGCTATGGAATCCCACCGTGCATGCATGCATGCCGTCAATGCGCTGTTGCGCCTCGCTAAGAACAGGTCACAATTAGACAATTTAATGCATGCAAGACGGCTGAGATTCATATTGCAGAATACTGCAATGTAATTCTTGCCGCTTGTCAATTAAATCAAAGCTTTGAGAAGCACATGCAACTCAAATGTTCCATTGCAGTGGCTCCATGCAAAACATTTCTCCCTGTTTGTGCTGCAGTTTTGAGAAGGAGATTCAAAATATACTAGATTGTACCTACTTCAGGGGCAGAGTCCATCAATCATAATGACGAGCTCAGGGGTACTGATTCCGGATGATCAGCCATGATCATATTGAATGGTGATGCTGGCTCGAAGGGCCGAATGGCCTACTCCTGCACCTATTTTCTAAAATATCCGGAGAATCATGAGAAGGAACAGTTTAACATGACTTTACGATGGTTAGTTAAAAACCCAAAGCACTTGCTCATTATCCAATGTTTCATTATAGGACATTCCCCCCTTCCTCAGTACTGTTTTTATACTAAATATAATTTTCCTAGAAATGTGGACATCAGGAGAAGGTCACATTCATTGTCCTTGAGTCGCTGGCGATGACTCTTTGTGGTATTGTAATCCTGATCGCCCTTGAGTCGATGATAATAATGACTGTCCATAGTATTGTAATCTGGCTGGTGAAGGTGCTGTTCGGAAGGGATAACTGTGATTCTAACAAACAACCTATTGTGTATTTCTAAGCCAGAATGGTATATGAATTGGAGGAGCTATTTCAAGTGGTGGCAGCACTCTGCCTATGCTTAAGCCTTTCACCGACCAGTGACAGCTAATTAAATATTTGATAATGCATTTTGTGTTATTACAAAGAACTAATGATCGACATTTCAAAACTTTTGAAAAAAAATTGGCAGCACAGTGGTGCAGCTGGTACACCTGCTGCCTTACGGCGCCAAAGATCCAGGTGCTGTCTGTGTGGAGTTTGCATGTTCTCCCTGTGACTGCATTTACTTTTTTCTGGGTGTTCCGGTTTCCTCCCACATTGCAAAGATATACGGGTTTGTAGGTTGTAGATTTCCCCTGGTGTGCAGGGAGTGAGTGAAAAAGGGAGACAACATAGAACGGCATTAATAAGTGATCGATTGTCGGCATGGACCTCTGAACAAAACAAGTTCAATCTCTAAGTTTTGGAAGTCATTATTCCTAGAGAACGTAGTGCTCAGTCCTGACCTGCGGCTCCCATTCATCACCAAGCTGGGAAGTTGCAGATGTATAACAATGGAAATTCTACTGCGTTCCTTCCACCAATTCCTGCACGAAACTCACAGTCCAGGTTGGAACTTCTGTCAACTCTTCAAAACATTTATCTCCATTATCCTCAGTGCACGCCAGATATTTTTTTTTTTAAATCGCTTTGCATTTAAAGGTTTGGGCAAAAGGGTCTTGACCCGAAAGGTCACCTATTCCTTTTCTCCAGAGATGCTGCCTGATTGCTCCAGCATTTTGAGTCTATCTTCGGGCAAAAGTGCTGTTTGACGTTGTCCAATCCCCGAAATGCCTGGGGCTATGAAACAATTTATTGTTCAGGTTCATGTTTGCATCGGGCAGAATCCAAACAGCCAGGTTATGCTGATGTTTCAGAAGAGAATAATTAGCCAAGGACCTTGACATGCCCTCCATCAAAATATGACCTCTCATGCTCACCAAAGGGGCCAGAAAGCAGAACCTGTCAGTTTGCTCAGTAACTGGAACCTTTGTGAAACCCATTGGCAGAGTTCCTGTCTGAAGTGAGATTCCCCATCTTTGCAATGGGTAAATCAATCTTTAAAAGAAAAAAGATACATCGTAAAAACTGGCCCTTTGGCCCACCGAGTCCACGCCAACCAACGACCCCGTACACTTTTGCCGCAGCCAATTAACCTACAAACCTGTACGTCTGTACAGAGGGGTGGGGGGAGAGAGTGGGGAGGGAGGGGTAGGGGGAAGAGGTGGAAGAGGGACAGAGGGGTAGGGGGAAGAGAGGGAGAGAGGGAAGGGGGTGGAGTAGAGAGGGAAGGGGGTAGGAGAGAGAGTGATGAGGGTGGGAGGAGGAGGAGGGGGAGGAGAGGCAGAGGGGTGAGGAGAGGGAGATGGAGAGGGGTGGGGGAGGAGAGAGGGGAGGGGGAGAGAGGTGTGGGGGAGGGGGGCGATGGGGTACCACCATGAGGTACCACCTCAAGTTTAAATTCCATTTGGAATATTTTGGAGGACCAAGAAACCAAGAACCAAGAATCTTTGGAGTGTGGGAGGAAAATGGAGCACCCGCCCATGCTGCTACTGTTACATTTCAATGGCAACTGTAAGTCCGTGACTTGAGAAGCAGAGCAGAATCTAGATTATGTTTATTAAAAATTATTTGGGTTTGGTTAGATACAATTAAGAATTGATCCGGTTCAAAAGCCCCAGTTGTATCAAGGACCATTTCTGCATCTTGTTTTACATGCCCTATGCCCACTGCTACTTTTGGACCTTGCCCTACAGGGAAAGACCGTGGTCGTAATGCTGAGAGGATTAGTCACCACTATAGCGGAGCCTGATCGCCCATATCCACGTCTCAGAAAACTCAAGACGGTGAACAAGAGTGGATATCTTCAGAGCAAGCTTCTTTTCCTAGTCATAGAGTCATACAGTGCGGAAACAGGCCCTTCGGCCCAACTTCCCCAAACTGGCCAACATGTTCCAGATACACTAGTCCCACCTGCCTGCGTTTGGTCCATATCCATGTCCCTGTCTAACTGTTTCTTAAACGTTGGGATAATGCCAGCCTCAACTACTGTGTGAAAAAGTTACCCCTCAGATTCCTATTAAATCTTTTCTCCTTCACCTTGAACCTATGCCCTCTGGTCCTCTATTCCCCTACTCTAGGCAAGAGATTCTGTAAATCTACCCAATGTATTAATCTCCTGCTTTTATACACCTCTGTGCTGAAACACGCAGTGTAGGAAGGAACTGCAGATGCTGTTTTACACCAAAGACAGACACAAAATGCTGGAGTAACTCAGTGGAACAGGCAGTGTCTCTGGAGAGAAGGAATGGGTGACGTTTCGGGTCAAGACCCTTCTTCAGACCCAAAACATCTGAATTCCTTCTCTCCAGAGATGCTGCCTGTCCCACTGAGTTACTCCAGCATTTTGTGCCTGGCTTCACTGAAACATATGGCATTTTCCTTTTATGCATGGCAGTTTTCACCCCCCATCAGTATGCACATGGTTTATCACAGTGTTTTAAGGTGCTTTCATAGTGTTTTATGGTACTTCCATAGTGTTTTACAGTATGATGTCAACTCCAAAGGATTGAAAGGAGCACTGTTAGATACTATGCAGGGCCATCGAACAAGCTATCGAACAAGCTTTAGTCCCCATCAATCAAAAGGGACTGGAGCTTTGCAAAATTAGCTGCTTGCTGAAATTCAGCTTCATCTAAAGACGTGCAAGTTTGTTCTTTAATCTTCATCCAAAGATGCGTGGATTTGAATGTTAATTGGCTTCTACAAATTGTCCCTAGTGTCTAGGATAGAATCAGTGTATGGGTGATGGCTAGTCCACATGGTGCTGTGGATGCTTGTGTGTGTACATCTTCAGAGGCCAGCATCCAAGTCATCATCAAGTTGCACGGAGCCACATGAGATTTGGAGCCTTATATGGAACATCTGCACACCAAAAGGTCCTCCACCTAACCCACCCCTGCTGTACATCACTGTAACTTACAAAATTCTTAAGGGGTTGGACAGGCAAGATGCAGGAAGATTGTTCCCGATGTTGGGGAAGTCCAGAACAAAGGGTCACAGTTTAAGGATAAGGGGGAAATCTTTTAGGACCAAGATGAGAAAAACATATTTCACACAGAGAGTGGTGAATCTCTGGAATTCTCTGCCACAGAAGGTGGTTGAGGCCAGTTCATTGGCTATATTTAAGAGGGAGTTAGATGTGGCCCTTGTGGCTAAATGGTATGGAGAGAAGGCAGGTACAGGATACTGAGTTGGATGATCAGCCATGATCATATTGAATGGTGGTGCAGGCTCGAAGGGCCGAATGGCCTACTCCTGCACCAATTTTCTATGTTTCTATCACACGATCCAACTATGGAAATCCAATGAGACTCTGTAAACGTGCACCCCTTTTTCCATAATTCAGGATTGAAAGTAGGCTTCAACCGGGATATTCTTCATCACCTTCATTGCGCCAGAGGAGGCATAGGCTGGATGAGGAAATGTGTGCTTTTGAAGATTCTCCAAGCCATCACAAAGCTTATGGTCATCTGGACAGCAATGATCTTTGCGTACCTATATGCCTCAGAGTGATGGACTACATAGAGGAGGCAACTCAAACCATTGCAAATAATACCACCAACACCACCTCTGCAAAATCCTCTGAATTACTAGAAGGATAAGTGATCAATATCAGTGTCCTCAACCCAATCCAATAATCCCAGCATTAAGACTCTAGTTACAACCAGTTGCCTCTAAAGGGGAGGTCACATTGTCTGGGTATCTGACACCAGACTCCTGACACAGATACTCTGTTCAGACCTTCAATGCACCAAGACATTACCCACCGGACAGAGGTAATGATTCCCAAAACCTCCTTGGAAACAACTCCTGCCTCAGAAGTGATATGGATCCACTTCAATTTGCCTATCACCACAAGCAATTTTGCAGCAGATGCTATCTCTCTGAATCTCCAATCTGTTCTGGACCATCTGATTAAATGGTCCATGTGTGCTCTTCATCGACTACAGCTCGGCATCAACCCAACCAGGCCTTCCACACTCCTCACTAACCTCCAAGATCTGGGCCCCTCTACCTTCCATTGCAACTGAATCCTGGACTTTCGTATTGGCCGGTCCCAGTCAGTCAAACATCAGTTCAGTTGAGTTCATTGTCACGTGTACCGAGGTACAGTGAACAGCTTTTGCTGTGTGCTAAACAGTCAGCAGAAACACAACACATGATCACAATCAGGCCAGTCACAGACATATAAGGGAATAATGTTTAGTCCAAGATAAAGCCAGTGAAGTCTGATCATAGATAGTCCGAGGGTCACCAATGAGGTAGACAGAAGTTCAGGACTACTCTCTAGTTGTGGTCTCCAGTTATTAGGAGGGTTCAGTTTAAGGATAAGGGGGAAGTATTTTAGGACCGAGATGAGAAAAACATTTTTCACACAGAGAGTGGTGAATCTGTGGAATTCTCTGCCACAGAGGCCAGTTCATTGGCTATATTTAAGAGGGAGTTAGATGTGGCCCTTGTGGCTAAAGGGATCAGGGGGTATGGAGAGAAGGCAGGTACAGGATACTGAGTTGGATGATCAGCCATGATCATATTGAATGGCGGTGCGGGCTCGAAGGGCCGAATGGCCTACTCCTGCACCTATTTTCTATGTTTCTAGTTGCCTGATAACAACTGGGAATAAAAACTGTCCCTGAATCTGGAGGTGTGCGTTTTGACGCTTCCGTACCTTTTGCCCGATGGGAGAGGGGAGAAGGGGGAGTGGCCATGGTGCGACTCATCCTTGATTGCGCTGCTGGCCTTGCCGAGGCAACATGATGTATAAATGGAGTCAAAGAAAGGGAGGTTGCTTTCTCCTCCTCGATGACCATCAAACCAGGTGCACCAAGACGGTACAGTTAGCCCCTTGCTCCATTCTCTTTATACCCCTGTGACCCTGTGGCAAAGCACAGCTCCAATGCCATCTGCAAATGTGCCACTAACATCATTGTCGTTGGCTGAATCATGGGCGCTAATGAATCAGCATTCACAGGAGGGAAGCGGATCACATAGTTGGGTGGTGCCACAACAATCTCTCAGTCAACTTCAACAAAACAAAAGTTATTAACCATGGAAAGTGGCAGTCATGCACTACATGCCAGTTTCCAGAGGTGGAGGAATTTAGCAGTTTCAAATTCCTGGGTGGTTAACATCTTGAATAACCTGTACTGGGCTCATTACATAGATGTAATCTACAATGTAATCTTTGCCAGCCAAGTCTCGGAGTTTAAAGAGATTCGGCTTGCCACCAAATAGTCTAATTTGTCTAATAATAGCCTCCACCACCCCTGGCAACACACTCAAGGTGCGCTCTAACCTCTTATAACTTGCTCCACACATCTTTAAAAGGTAAAAAAGTTGTTCGGCACGGACTTGTAGGGCCGAGATGGCCTGTTTCCGTGCTGTAATTGTTATATGGTTATATGGTTATATACCATAGAAAGTATATAAGAAGAAACTGCAGATGCTGGAAAATCGAAGGTACACAAAAATGCTGGAGAAACTCAGCGGGTGCAGCAGCATCTATGGAGCGAAGGAAATAGGCAACGTTTCGGGCTGAAACGTTGCCTATTTCCTTCGCTCCATAGATGCTGCTGCACCCGCTGAGTTTCTCCAGCATTTTTGTGTACCATAGAAAGGATCTTGACTGGATATATCAGGACCTGGTACTGTAGTTCCAATGCGCAGGAATGCAAGAGGCTTAGGAAAGTGGTGAACTTAGCCTGGTCCATCACAGGCACAACCCTCCCACCATCGAAGGCATCTATGAGATGCTGCCTCAAAAAGGTGGCATCTATCATCAAGGATCCCCGTCATGTAGAAAAAATGTTCCCCATGTTGGGAGAGTCCAGAACTGGGGACTACAGTTTCAGAATAAGGGGTAGGCCATTTCGGCCTGAGATGAGGAAAAACTTTTTCACCCAGAGAGTTGTGAATCTGCGGAATTCTCTGCCACAGAAGGCATTGGACGCCAATTCATTGGATGTTTTCAAGAGAGTTATGCCCCTGTCCCACTTAGGAAACCTGAACAGAAACCTCTGGAGACTTTGCGTCCCACCCAAGGTTTCCGTGCGGTTCCCGGAGGTTGCAGGTGGTTGCCGGAGGTTGCAGGTAGTGGAACCAGGTAGGGAGACTGACAAAAACCTCCGGGAACCGCACGGAAACCTTGGGTGGGGCGCAAATTCTCCAGAGGTTTCCGTTCAGGGTTCCCAAGTGGGACAGGGGCATTAGATTTAGCTCTGAGGGCTAACAGATTCAAGGGATATGGGGAAAAAACACGAACGTCATAATGATTTTGGATGATCAGCCATGATCATAATGAATGGTAGTGCTGGCTCGAAGGGCCGAATGGCCTACTCCGAACATACTTTCTAAGTTACTATGTTTCATCTGGGCCATGCCCTATTCTTGACACTGCCATCTGGGAGGAGATACAGAAGCCCAAAGTCCAGCACCACCAGGTTCAGAAATAGTTACTTTTCTACAACCATCAGGTTCTTGAACTGACCTGCACAAACCAAATCCTACCTTGGTAGCGGAGCAGTAAACACTTCCTCTTGCACTACCATGCATTTTGTAATTGTGTTTTAAACCTGTTTTAGTCCTGTTCTTTTTCTTTTCATTGTCTCGTACAATTTGTGTATTTTAAATTATACATGTTTTTGTGTTTGTGTTTATATTGCCTGTGATGCTGCTGCAAGCAGGATTTTCATTATATTGGGGCAATTGGCAATAAACTTAGCTTGAATTACTGTCATAATGCAGATTTTTCATATCTCAAATAGTTTTTTTAAGCACAGATAAGGAAGTGAACATTACAGAAGCTCGCACTTTTTTTGTTCACACTTAAGCAACTTAATGATCCAATTTCTGTCAAAGAATTGCTAATATTTCCTGTCGAAGAGTAAAGGGCCGGTCCCACGAGCATGCGACCAAACCAGAAGCGGGGGGCCACGCAGAGGTCGAGTAAGTGACATGAAGTTCGAGCGAAGTCCGTGGGAAGTTCGCACATGGCGTACGCCGTCGAGGTGGCTGCAGACCGGTAGGCCGTTGCCGCGCGGAATTTTTGAACACAGTCAGTTTTTCGGAGCCCCGCGCGATGTCGGGACCAGCTCCGCACAACTCCATATGGCTCCGGCGATCGAAGTGGGACCGGCCCCGTGAGGCCGTACGGCTCAAGCGACCACGTTTGGTCGCGCTTGCCGCATGGAGTCGCATGCTCGCGGGAGAGGCCCTTTAGGTCGCGCTTGCCGCATGGAGTCGCATGCTCGTGGGACAGGCCCTTAATACTTCCCATGTGATATTCCTTTATAGAAAACTGAGAATGGGAGTGCAAGATGGAGCATAATTTTAAATGCAGTGCAGGTAAGAAAGTGGAGGCTTGGGGGATGTTTGAATGTACTGTGGACATGTTTGAACGTACTGCCAAACATGTCATGTTTTTTTTCCATTACCTGGTCGGGCAATACACAGCAGAATCATTGAATTTGGTCGTGGGAAGCAATATCAAGCATGACTGATTGCATGGTGAGCAACAATGCTAAATAACTGAGCACATAGCAGGGAGTGCTTGAAAGACCTGAGAAATTGGAGAGATATTTCTCTTTATAAGTGCAGGAAGGACCAGGTTCATAATAAAAAGCACTCAGGAGGAACAGGTTTTACTTTAACCACATGCATCCAGACCCCAATGCATTTATTCATGTTTCAAGACAAATTCCCCAACACATCATTTTGCCAGTGCTTCTTTCTACCTTGTCTCACCTATTAGAAACATAGCAAATAGGTGCAGGTGTAGGCCATTCGGCCCTTTGAGCCAGCACCGCCATTCAATATGATCATGGCTGATCATCTAAAACAGGGGTCGGGAACCTTGTTCTGCATTGGGGCCAGGACCCATGTCTGTGAATGGATGGCGGGCCACATCTATCTCCGTAGTTAATAAATAATACATACTAACCAAACTTTACTGACTTATATTTAAGCAATATTACGTCTACTGAACATAGCAGTTAGTTTGAGACACTGGTATTAAAACTGCCCTCACCCCTCTCTGTCAGTCTGTTTGTCCGTCTCACAGCAGTTAGTGTGACAAATGGTGTTGTTTTTCACTCAACATTTTTCTCAAGATTAGGTGGCAGGCTGGAATAGACCAGATGCAAGATGCCATCTAAATGGGCATCAGTCAGTCGGTTTCTTAATTTACTCTTGGTGTATTTCATTTTTGAGAAGAGTTGCTCACACATGAAAGTGCTGCCGAACATTGATGTCAATTTTTTCGCGTGAGCTACCAAGTTGGCATACATACCAGTTTCAAGACGATATTTCTTATCGAACTCCGGTAGAGATACGTCCGTTGCATTAAATTTAGATCTTAATACATCGCTGCACTGCATCTCAATAAGTTCCATTTGACCATTTTCTGGTGCAATGTCGATGTCCACGTCAAATGGAGTGGCAAACAGCCTGAATTCGTTTGTGGGTGAGTGAATGTCAGCGAAACGTGAAGAAAACTCAGTTTTCATCACGTAACAGTCACAAATGTGTTGGTGTCTGTCGGTTGGGTGTCCTGGAGTGTATGAATTCTAAAATCAGTATCCCCGTTCCTGTTTTTTCCCCATATCCCGTGATTCCTTTAGCCCGATGAGCGAAATCTAACTCTAGAAAATAATTTTCACGTGTGTGTTTGTCATATACACCACATATGAACCACAACAATGAAATTGTCCGGCAAGGGTCCCAACCCAAAGCGGCCTGAAGAAAGATCCAGTCCCGAAACATCACCTCTCCAGAGATGCTGCCCGACCTGTTGAGTTACTCCAGCACTGTGTGTCTTCCTTTGTAAACCAGCATCTGCAGAATCTTGCACCCACAATTAAATTCTTACTTGCTGGAGGCATATTAGTAACTAAGAATGTATTGTTCCAGTTCATACGACAAAACACTCACTCTTGAAAACTGTTGGGTAGGGCACAGGATTGGCAAAATAGAAAGAAGTCTTCTGTGGCAGTTGTCTTAGGCAGTGCCTTGGCATCGAGGATAACTTGCTTTCACAGTAGCTTTGAGGGTTCTAAAGTGACTGATGAGGCCGATGCAGAAGCTTCCACAGACGGGGTCAGGAGGTGGCTGATGAGGCGGGCCATGAGGGGGAGCTCCACTGCTGGGACCACGGGGAGAGGGAGCTCCACTGCTGGGACCACGGGGAGAGGGAGCTCCACCGCTGGGACCACGGGGAGGGGGAGCTCCGCCACTGGGACCACGGGGAGGGGGAGCTCCGCCACTGGGACCACGGGGAGGGGGAGCTCCGCCACTGGGACCACGGGGAGGGGGAGCTCCGCCACTGGGACCACGGGGAGGGGGAGCTCCGCCACTGGGACCACGGGGAGGGGGGGCTCCGCACTGGGACCACGGGGAGAGAGGCTCCGCACTGGGACCACGGGGATGGGGGGCTCCGCACTGGGACCACGGGGAGGGGGGCTCCGCACTGGGACCACGGGGAGGGGGGCTCCGCACTGGGACCACGGGGAGGGGGGGCTCCGCACTGGGACCACGGGGGGGGGACTCCGCACTGGGACCACGGGGAGAGGGAGCTCCACCGCTGGGACCACGGGGAGAGGGAGCTCCACTACTGGGACCACGGGGAGAGGGAGCTCCACCACTGGGACTACGGGGAGGGGGAGCTCCACCGCTGGGACCACGGGGAGAGGGAGCTCCACCACTGGGACTACGGGGAGGGGGGGGCTCCGCACTGGGACCACGGGGAGGGGGGACTCCGCACTGGGACCACGGGGAGGGGGAGCTCCACCACTGGGGCCACGGGGAGGGGGAGCTCCACCGCTGGGGCCACGGGGAGGAGGGGCTCCGCCACTGGGACCACGTCCCACTCCCATTAGAAGAGCTGACTGGCTTGCAGAAACAGCCACCTGCACAGTGGCGCAATGCTACCGAAGCTTTGTAGCGAGCAAAACCATATTACTCAGAGGTTTCTTTCTATTAATGCATGTAAATCACTCAGAATGTCCTGAATTAACAAAAACATCTGCTATTGCAGGTCGCTATTCTCTAATTTAATTGATCGAAAGATACAGCATGGAACCATCCCTTCGGCCCACCGAGTCCGCACCGACCACCGTTCATGTTCACTGTATGTTATCCCACTTTCGTAACCACACGCTACAAGCTAGGAGCAATTTACAGAGGCCAATTAACTTACAAACCTACACATCTTTGAGACATGGGTGGAAACCGAAGCACCCAGAGAAAACCCGTGTGTTCACAGGGAGAACTAGCAAACTCCACATAGACACCAGCCAGGATCAAACCTGGGTCTCTGACCGAGTGTGGCAGCAGCTCTACCAGCTGCAACACTGTGCTGCCCTTAATCTGAACAGCTGTGTCTGGTGCAATATACCAAGTCATGAAACATGGTGCTTTGAGTTCCTGGAAAAATATTGCTATCCCATTACAGATAAAACAATAACAAACCAGCACACAGTAGCATTCTCTGCATATAAGCTTTAAATAAATTGCCATGCTGCATATTATCTTCTTACCAATTTCCACAATATTGCACCCTGCAATTCCATAGTTTAAGGCTAAACAGTGCTACAGCAAAAAAAAAATCAAATGAATGATTGTATTCATCAACATGGAGCACCAAATCTTCAAAGAGCAAGTTGCTAAACTAGTTCTTTTAATTTCAAACTGGAAAATGACAGAACTGGTCTTCAAAGAGAATGTACTAATCAGCCTTCAGCCTTCAGCTGCACCTTTATTGATAAATGCACAGGAAAAAGATCGAGAACCTATATCCTGGTGTGAGGACAACAACCTCGCCCCTCCTCTTCCCATTCCCATACTGACCTTTGTGTCCTAACCTGCATCTACCTATCATTTATAGACACCAAATGCTGGAGTAACTCAGTGGGACAGGCAGCATCTCTGCAGAGAGGAAATGAGTGATGGTTCCACCAAACTCTCCCACTAGGGGAAGCATCCTTTCCACATCCACTCCACTATCTACAGTGCATTCAGAAAGTATTCAGACCCCTTCACCTTTTCCACGTTTTGTTACGTTACAACCTTATTCTAAAATTGATTAAATTCTTTATTTTTATATAATCATTAATCTGCACACAATACCCCATTTTTCCTGTTTTCATTTCTTCATCCTGGGGTATTGTGTGTAGATTGATGATTAAAATTTTTTTTTTTAATCCATTTTAAAATAAGTGAAGGGGACTGAATACTTTCTGATTGCACTGTAAAGTTCGTAAAGTTTAGTAAACTTTCCTCAGGCAATATAAAGAGGGGCTGACTACTGAGCAGGCAAAGTTGCTCTTCTCTTGGGAAATGGGGTGAGTGACTGAGGTGTCAGTGGGGGGAGCACCCCGAGACCAGTGACCATAGTTGGCAGCGGAGAAAGATGAAGGAGAAAGTTGGTGGCTATAAATGATCCACAACTCACCTCCTGTGCCCGCACGTTCTGTGGTCAGCTCGGGAAAAGGATCATGGTGAGCTCAGTGCATGGGGGCCCAGGCGGGGGGAAGGGGGGGGGGGGGGGGGGGGGGGGGGTTAGCTACGGAAGGCAACTGACGGCCATTTGCAATGGTCCTGGTGGATGCCGGAGGCCCCACAGTAGCCGTGGAAAGCAAACAGATCGGGCACAGTCTACAGCAGCAGACTGAGGCACAGTGGTGGAAAGAACCAAAGGCACCAAACTACTACTTTGACCCAGTGCCACTAGGACACTGGGCATTAGTTTCAGTCTGGTTAATTTGTCGCATCCAGTCAGCGAAAAGATAAAACAAGATTACCATCGAGCCATTTACAGCATATAGATACAAGATAAGGGAATAGCATTTAATGCAAGATCATAAGTGATAGGAGTAGAATTAGGCCATTCGGCACATCAAGTCTACACCGCCATTCAATCATGGCTGATCTATCTCTCCCTCCCAACCCCATTCTCCTGCCTTCTCCCCATAGCCTCTGACACCCCTCGAGCAAAGTCTGATCAAGGATAGTCCGAGGATCATCAGAGGAAGATGGTAGTTCATCAATGCTCTCTGGCAGTAAGTAAGTAGGTTTATTGGCCAAGTATTCACATACAAGGAATTTGCATTGGTGCTCCGCCCACAAGTAACAACATGACATACAGTGACAGTTACGAATGACTCAGACACTAAACATTAATAATAATAAAACATGCCAGATCAAAATACAGGCTACAGATTTTTGGCTGTTGAGTAGAGCAACTACTCGTGGATAAAAACTGTTTTTATGTCTGGCTGTAGCAGCTTTGACAGTCCGGAGTCGCCTTCCAGAGGGAAGTGATTCAAAGAGTTTGTGGCCGGGGTGAGAGGGGTCAGAGATGATCTTGCCCGCTCGCTCCCTAAGTGAGCAAGTAAGAAATCGCACATCTCCACAGGCCGAAAGTCAGAGACTTGAGATTTGTAGGTTGCAAGACGGAACGTGGCGACTCTCTGTGCGCTGTTCCAGAAGAGGATCTACTTACAAGCGCGTCACTCTTTCACTTGTTTGTGATTGCACTCACGTATAGTAGATGTGATTTTATAGCAGGTACAACAAGATTTTCATTACATGTCAGTACATGCGACAATAGTAAGATCAACTCATTCTATTAGTTTTAAAATAGTTATTATGAAAATGGGCAGAATGGGTTCACAACTTAAAGTTCCAAACTGGGACAAGGCTAATTTTGGTGGCATTAGACAGGAACTATTCCAGAAGTGGCGGCGCTGTTAACAGCTGCGGCTCGCCTGCAGTCCGTCTGTCTTTACTTTTTTCTGTTGTTTTTTTTGTCTTGTTTTGGTTAAGTTTTAGTATGTTGGGTTGTGTTAGATGGGGGGTGAAACATGTTATCTGTCTCTTCCTTCAGGGGAATGCGACTTTGTGTCGTATCCCCTTTCTCTGCCTCTGTCTGCGCTGAGGCCTAATGGCGGAGCTGGCGGCCTCCAGCCTGCGACTGACCCCGAGGCTCCAGAGGCAGAGCCAGCCAGGACTCACCAACGAGAGGCTGGCCGTCTTCGGGGCTAAGGCAGTGGTGGCCCGACTTGCTGGTGCAGCGTTCTGGCTTTCGGCGGCAGCCTGGAGCTGGGGCGGCTGCCCGGAGCTGGGACTGCGGAACCCGGAGCTGGGGCGGCGGCCCGGAGCGGAGACTGCGGGACCCGGAGCTGGGGCGGCGGCCTGGAGCTGGGGCGGCTGCCCGGAGCCGATGCTGTGGCGGGCCGTCTCGGAGCGGAGACGGCGTTCCGGCTTTCGGCGGCGGCGACATCACCACGGAGGTCCGCTGGACTGGAGGGCGGCATCTTCGGCCTGGATTGATCGCCTCAGCGCAGAGGGAGAACAAGGAGGGAAGAGACGGAGACTAAGACTTTGCCTCCATCACAGTGAGGATGTGCTTGGTGAACTCACTGTGGTGGATGTTTAATTTGTGTTTATTGTATGTTTTGTTTTTATTGGTTCTGTGTATGACTGCAGGCAACATAATTTCGTTCAGACCGAAAGGTCTGAATGACAATAAAGGAATCTAATCTAATCAGAATCGATCGGAGTCGGTTGTTTGCAGTCAAAGGAACATTTGGTTAGTGGGGTCAAGGTCTACATGTTCCAGTTAGAGTGTAGGATAAGGCTGGCAGAAATGCAAGAGTTACCTGAAATTAGGGAAATCAATGTTCATACATTGGGTTGCAAGCTGCCCAAGTGAAATACAAGGTGCTGTATCTCCAATTTGTGTGTGGCCTCTCTAACAATGGAGGGGGCCCAGAACAGGAAGGTCAGTGTGGGAATGGGAAGGGGAGTTGAAATGAGGCACGTATCAGGTACATGGATCAAGCAAATCCCTGGAGGAGTAAAAGGAAAACATACACTTAAGAGGGAAATCAGGAGGGCCAAAAATGGGGCATGAGATAGCTTTTACAGAATCCAAATAGATTTTATAAGTACATTAAGGAGAGTAACTACCAGGCTACGGGGGGGGGGGGGGGGGGGGGGGGGGGGGCCACAATGAGGCCAAACATCTAGGACGGGGTTCGGCAACCTATGGCTCACGGACCGTGTTTTTTTTTTCAATTCGTTTTTGTGGGGTAGGGGCAGGCGAGCCGACCTGAGAACTGCAGCCAGTCCCTGGGACGCGAGCTGATCTGGGAACTGCAGCCAGTCCCTGGGCATGCAGAATGCCAACTTGATCAGTATGGACAAATTGTGCCAGCCATGTACACGATGTATAACTCTGACTCTATGCGGATCTGAATGGGCTTAGAATTACCATTTAAGCAAAATTGCCCCCACTTTCCCCATTTTGATTCTTGAGATTAATATCCCTTTGCTCTGTTAACAGCGTTAAAGTACTTATGAGGTAGCGTCAGGAAAGGGAACATGTTATTTATTTTTTAGTTTGCTTTAATTTGTTAGTTGATTGTTAGTTGACTACCATAATTTCTGAAATGGTCTTAAAGTAACTTTTATAAAGGAGTAATAAGTGATTTTAGTCCAAACAATTGGAACTTATATTAAGGTGAATGCATAGTCTTTTTCCCGGGATATGTGATTCAAGCACTAGAGGGGATTGGTTTAAAGCAGGGCTGTCAAACTACCGTCCCGCGGGATGATAATGGGGAAAAAAAGTAGTTTAGTTTCTCCCGTGCACCTCCCACCCTCATCTCCGGCGGCTCTGTGTCCGGCGGCCACTCTGTCCACGCCCCATGGAGTTTTAACCCCGGCCCGGAGCCAGGAGTGGACGGGGTGATTGGGGGGCATCGGTGCCGCCTCCAGAGCCGCGGGGATGAATCTCGGGCTAAGGCACCGCTCCGATGCCCGACCCTCGGGCCACTGACCCTCACCTCCCCCGGACCACAGCTGGACACAGAACACCTGAGCTGGCCCACATTCCCTGGGGGTGGGGGGGGGGAGGGAAACGCTCCCCGGGCATCGCCGAGTCTCCGCTCACTCCGCTTCACTCACACACACACACTGGCACACACACACACACACACACACTGGCACACACACACACACACACTAGCACACACAAGATTTAAAGGGATATGGGCCAAATGCGGATAAATGGGATTAGTTTACATGGGGCATCTTGATCTGCATGGACAAGATGGGATGAAGGGCCTGTTTCCATGCTGTAAGACTATGACACATTGTAGAAAAGGTGCAATTGCTCTGGAGAGGATCCAGGGGCGATTTATGAAGATGTTGGAAGGGCTGGAATTTTTTTTTCACTTTGAAGAAAGATTTGATAACTGGGATTGTATTCTCTGCAGTAACGGAGGTGAAGAAAAGACTTAGTTGAGGTGAATAATATGATGAGAATAGGACCTGTTTCACTTAACAAAGAGTGTAGGAAGGAACTGCAGATGTTGGTTTAAACTGAAGGTAGACACTAAAAACTGGAAAAAAAACTCAGCAGGACAGGCAGCATCTCTGGAGAGAAAAAATGGGTGATGTTTCGGGTCAAGACATTCAGACTGAAGAGGTTGAAAACCAGCCATAAAACACAATGACTGGAGATGTGTGTTATCCAACTAAGGGCAGAAATCAGAATCATGTGTTCATCTTTATTGACGTGACACCATAATAAATGTATTACAGTAAAAATAATTTAACAGGGTGGCACGGTGGTAGAGCTGCTGCCTTACTACCACATGGGTTTTCTCTGGATATTCCGGTTTCTCCCATTACCGAAATAAGTGCAGGTTTGTAGGTTAATTGGCTTCTGTAAATTGTTCCTGGCATATAGGATGGAACTGGTGTATGATAGGTTGCTGGTCGGTGTGGACTGGGTGGGCTGAAGGGCCTGTTTCCACATATATGATTTACATATATAGCTTAATTTGATTGAACCATATACGATTGAATATGTGGCATTATTTTCATCTTATTTCTATAGTCAAAGGGTAAGATTGATTGATTTATTTGTGCAGAACAGTGATGGAAGTCTGACTCCTGCCGTGTTTCTGTTTTTTTCTCTATATATATGCATATAATTATGGAGAGGGTCAGAACTGGACCTAGGGTTGAGATTTTTGATTGGAGAAAGGCTAACTTTGATGAGATGCGAAATGATTTAAAAGGAGTGACCTGGGACATTTTGTTTTATGGGAAGGATGTAGAAGAGAAATGGAGGACATTTAAAGGGGAAATTTTAAGAGTACAGAATCTTTATGTTCCTGTTCGGTTGAAAGGAAACAGTGAAAATTGGACAGAGCCCTGGTTTTCAAGGGAAATTGGACATCTTGTTCGGAAAAAGAGGAAGGTCTACAATAATTATAGGCAGCATGAAGTAAATGAGGTGCTCGAGGAGTATAAGGAATGTAAAAAGAATCTTAAGAAAGAAATTAGAAAAGCTAAAAGAAGATATGAGGTTGCTTTGGCAAGTAAGGTGAAAGTAAATCCAAAAGGTTTCTACAGCTATATTAATAGCAAAAGGATAACGAGGAATAAAATTGGTCCATTGGAGAGACAGAGTGGACAGCTATCTGCAGAGCCAAAAGAGATGGGGGAGAAATTGAACAATTTATTTTCTTCGGTATTCACCAAGGAGAAGGATATTGAATTATGTGAGGTAAGGGGAAACTAGTAGAGTAGCTATGGATACTATGAGTTTCAAAGTAAAAGAAGTACTGACACTTTTGAAAAATATAAAAGTGGATAAGTCTCCAGGTCCTGACAGGATATTCCCTAGGACATTGAGGGAAGTTAGTGTAGAAATAGCCGGGGCTATGACAGAAATATTTCAAATGTCATTAGAAACGGGAATAGTCCCCGAGGATTGGCGTACTGCGCATGTTGTTCCATTGTTTAAAAAGGGTTCTAAGAGTAAACCTAGCAATTATAGACCTGTTAGTTTGACTTCAGTGGTGGGCAAATTAATGGAAAAGATACTTAGAGATAATATATATAAGCATCTGGATAAACAGGGTCTGATTAGGAACAGTCAACATGGATTTGTGCCTGGAAGGTCATGTTTGACTAATCTTCTTGAATTTTTTGAAGATGTTACTAGGGAAATTGATGAGGGTAAAGCAGTGGATGTTGTCTATATGGACTTTAGTAAGACCTTTGACAAGGTTCTTCATGGAAGGTTGGTTAAGAAGGTTCAACTGTTGGGTATAAATGCAGGAGTAGCAAGATGGATTCAACAGTGGCTGAATGGTAGACGTCAGAGGGTAATGGTGGATGGCTGTTTGTCGGGTTGGAGGCAGGTGACTAGTGGGGTGCCTCCTGGGTCCTTTGTTGTTTGTCATGTACATCAATGATCTGGATGAAGGTGTGGTAAATTGGATTAGTAAGTATGCAGATGATACCAAGATAGGAGGTGTTGTGGATAATGAAGAGGATTTCCAAAGTCTACAGAGTGATTTAGGCCATTTGGAAGAATGGGCTGAAAGATGGCAGATGGAGTTTAATGCTGATAAATGTGTGGTGCTACACCTTGGCAGGACAAATCAAAATAGGACGTACATGGTAAATGGTAGGGAATTGAAGAATGCAGTTGAACAGAGGGATCTGGGAATAACCGTGCATAGTTCCTTGAAGGTGGAATCTCATATAGACAGGGTGGTAAAGAAAGCTTTTGGTATGCTAGCCTTTATAATTCAGAGCATTGAGTATAGAAGCTGGGATGTAATGTTAAAATTGTACAAGGCATTGGTGAGGCCAATTCTGGAGTATGGTGTACAATTTTGGTCGCCCAATTATAGGAAGGATGTCAACAAAATAGAGAGAGTACAGATCAGATTTACTAGAATGTTGCCTGGGTTTCAACAACTAAGTTACAGAGAAAGGTTGAACAAGTTAGGTCTTTATTCTCTGGAGCGCAGAAGGTTAAGGGGGGACTTGACAGAGGTCTTTAAAATGATGAGAGGGATAGACAGAGTTGATGTGGACAAGCTTTTCCCTTTGAGAATAGGGAAGATTCAAACAAGAGGACATGACTTCAGAATGAAGGGACAGAGGTTTAGGGGTAACATGAGGGGGAACTTCTTTACTCAGAGAGTGGTAGCGGTGTGGAATGAGCTTCCAGTGGAAGTGGTGGAGGCAGGTTCGTTGGTATCATTTAAAAATAAATTGGATAGGCATATGGATGAGAAGGGAATGGAGGGTTATGGTATGAGTGCAGGCAGGTGGGGCTAAGGGAAAATAATTGTTCGGCATGGACTTGTAGGGCCGAGATGGCCTGTTTCCGTGCTGTAATTGTTATATGGTTATATGGTTATAACAGCATGAATTATAATCTGATGTCCGTACATGAATATAGTCATTCATGTGCTGCACCTGTTGATCAAAGTCTGGTTCTACTGTGGAATGTAATTAGGAATGTAATTTAGCCTAACCTTATTCATACCTAATCCAATTTAAAGCATAAATGTTGCATTCAAGTGTAAGTTAAATGACTCACTACAGTATGCACCAGATTGCACAATTTCAAGCTGAAAAATGCGAAAGGTCCCTACCGTGGGCGGGGGTGGAACCTCCTCCCACACCCTACCCCCCCCCCCCCCCCTCGGTCGCTACGCACACTTGCAATTTCTCACTCTCAACTCTCACCCAATGTTGGCAGCCCTGGTTTAACTATGATACACTGATAAAACTTTATCCATCCCCAGAGGAAAATTGGTCTGCCAACAGTCACAACATACAAGGTAGACGAAAACTTGAAATTAAAATTAAAATTTAATTAAAATTGGGGGGGGGAAAAAAGAAAGAGACAAGCGACTGTTGGCTGGCTGCCGTGTGCGCAGCGCCTAAACCAGAACGAATGAATGAACAAACGCAGACATATCCCCTGGGCAGAGGATTCTAAAACTAGTGCCCCCCCTCCCCACACCGGGTCCCCCTTTGTTCTCCACCGCCCCTCAAGGCGGTCCCTCCACGTCGGGTCCTCCATTGTTCTTCATGGCCACCCCTCCACTCCAGGTCCCCATTGTCTCCCCCTCCCCCTCATCGACCACCGGTCGCGAGGCCATGCCACCAGGGGAGCAGCGGTGGTCGTGGGGTATCGTGATCGACCCGCGTTCAGTGGCCGATGAACATGAGAGAGGGAGAATCAGCAGAGAGTGGTGAACACAGCCCAGCCCAGCCCATCCAGTCTGAAGAAGAGTCCTGACCTGAAACGTTGCCGATCGACGTTCTACAGGAATCTTGCCTGACCCGCTGAGTTACTTCAGCACCCTGTATCTTTTATTATCAAACCAACATCTGCAGTTTCTTGCTTATACATCTTTATGCGTTAGGAGATAGAGGAAAGAGATGGAGAAAGCGGGGATGCAAAAGAGAAATGGATCAGGGAGCAGGTGGGAAAGAAAATCAAGGTTAAGGGGAGGAGTATGAGCTGGTTTACTCTTGCATAAAACTGGTACAGATTCAATGAGCCGAACAGTCTCCTTCTATGTGGTAACCTGAGATATTGGGAAAGGCTGGCCAAGCCATTATTCCCATCTGCTCTCACCGCCAGCATTCACATCTTGCTTTGCCATTCATTTGCTCTGTTCCAGCCTCCATCTCACACCTGAGAACACAAATCTGAGCTAATGCAGCCAGAAATGCAGTACTCCAGCTAAACCCATTCCTGTCCATTTGCCCAGAAGGCTGTTAGTGAAACAATAGCAATATTCATAGAAGCGCAGATTTCCCAAATGCCCTGGCCAACTTCACTTCCCCTCGAAGAACATGATTACCAAAATGGCTTAACTCTTCCCGAGGTTTGTGCATTCTAACAAAGACGTTCTTTGTCATATTAACCATCTTCTTTCAAAACAAATGTTAATCTCAAAGTGATCTCCATTCCATACACAAGTGATCTCCATTCCTTACAGCTCCAGAGACCCAGGTTCGATTCTAATAATAATAATAATAATAATGGATGGGATTTATATAGCGCCTTTCTAATACTCAAGGCGCTTTACATCGCATTATTCATTCACTCCTCAGTCACACTCGGTGGTGGTAAGCTACTTCTGTAGCCACAGCTGCCCTGGGGCAGACTGACGGAAGCGTGGCTGCCAATCTGCGCCTACGGCCCCTCCGACCACCACCAATCACTCACACACATGCAAAGGTGGGTGAAGTGTCTTGCCCAAGGACACAACGACAGTATGCACTCCAAGCGGGATTCGAACCGGCTACCTTCCGGTTGCCAGCCGAACACTTAGCCCATTGTGCCATCTGTCGTCCCGGGTTCTGACCACGGGTGTGTACTTTCTCCCCCTGCCTGCGTGGATTTTCTCCGACATCTTCGGTTTCCTCCCACACTCCAAAGAGGTAAAGGTCTGTAAGTTAATTGGCTTGGTATAAACGTTTAAAAAATGTCCCTGGTGTGCGTAGGGCAATGTTAATGTGCGGGGATCACTGGTCGGTGTGGACTCCGTGGGACGCAGGGCCTGTTTCCGCGCTGTATCTCAAAACTAAAATACTAAACACCATTACAGGGCTCCCTGTGCTTCACCAACAGTAGTAGGTGGGTACGTGAGAGCAAATGCATTGCACACCTCTGGGGTAGTAAGAGTTGGGATGAATGGAAGTGATGAGATTGCACTGCTGTCTAGACAGTGTGGTTTTGAGGGACAAATCGTCTCATTCCACATTGTAATTAATATCTATACTTATCTTGAAGGGGTTGAGTGATACCGGCATTCAATACCTAGACAAATCAAACTGTGTAAGTTTAGAATAGTTTAGAGCTAAAGCGCTGAAACATCGGTCCACCGAGTCCACGCCGACCAGCGATCCGTGCACACCAACGCTATCCTACATACATTTATAGCAAGCCAATTAACCTACAAATCTGTATGTCTTTGGAGTGTGGGAGGAAACCGAAGATCTCGGAGAAAACCCACGCAGGTCATGGGGAGAATGTACAAACTCCGGAGACAGCACCCATGGTCGGGACCTAACCCGGGTCTCTGGCGCTGTACGTCAGCGACTCTACTGCTGCACCACCGTGCTGCCCAAGTATTGCAATTCAGATCAAACAATGCACCGCGATATTGCATCCTGCCTTGGAAACAAATTCATACAGGAGAATGTCAATGGCTTCTTCCTCAGAGTGTTTAGTGGCCAAGGTGAGTCCAAGGAAAGAGATGAAAACTCCAATGATTCTAGAAAAAATGTATAGGTATAGTGTCCTTGTAGGAAGAAGTTAAATAATGGCTCTTGTAAACCCATCAATTCAGTTAACAGCATTAACATTCAGAGGGATCACCAGCGTCAAGTCCATAGCTCCCTGATAGTGGCAACGCAAGTGGTGAAGAAGGTGTAAGATATGCTTGCCTTCATTGGTAGGTGCTTAAAGTTTTAAAGCGTTAGGAAGTCATGATGCAATTTTATATGACATTCGTTAAAGCACATTTGGAGTATTGTGTGCAGTTGTGGTCGTCTCATTACAGGGAGGGTGATGAGGCTTTGGAGAGGATGTAAAAGAGGTTTACCAAAATGCTGTGGGAAGGAACTGTAGATGCTGGTTTAGTGAAGATAGACACAAAATACTGGAGTAACTCAGCAGGACAGGCAGCATCTCTGGAGAGAAGTAATAGGTGACGTTTCGAGTTGTGACCCTTCTTCAGACCTTCTTCAACCCAAACTCTTCTTCAGACCTTCTCGACCCAAAACTATTATCAGAATGGAATTCTCTGCCACAGAATGTAGTTGAGGCCAGTTCATTGGCAATATTTAAGAGGGCGTTAGATGTGGCCCTTGTGGCTAAAGGGATCATGTGGTATGGAGAGAAGGCAGGTACAGGATACTGAATTGGATGATCATATTGAATGGCGGTGCAGGCTCGAAGGGCCGAATGGCCTACTCCTGCATCTATTTTCTATGTTTCTATGTTTCTATGAATAACCATATAATAACATATAACAATTACAGCACGGAAACAGGCCATCTCGACCCCTCTAGTCCGTGCCGAACACATAATCTCCCCTAGTCCCATATACCTGCGCTCAGACCATAACCCTCCATTCCTTTCCCATCCGCTGTATGCTGTAAATGGGGCGGTACTGGACCTCCTGTTAGGAAATGAGATGGGTCAGGTGGCAGACGTATGCGTTGGGGAACAGTTCGGGTCCAGTGATCACAATACCATTAGTTTCAATATAATTATGGAGAGGGACAAAACTGGACCTAGGGTTGAGATTTTTGATTGGAGAAAGGCTAACTTTGAGGAGATGCGAAAGGATTTCAAAGGAGTAAATTGGGACAGTTTGTTTTATGGGAAAGATGTGGAAGAGAAATGGAGTACATTTAAAGGTGAAATTTTAAGAGTACAGAATCTTTATGTCCCTGTTCGGTTGAAAGGAAATCGTAAAAATTGTAAAGAGCCATGGTTTTCAAGTGAAATTGGACACTTGGTTCGGAAAAAGAGGGAGATCTACAATAGTTATAGGCAGCATGGAGTAAATGAGGTGCTTGAGGAGTATAAAGAATGTAAAAAGAATCTTAAGAAAGAAATTAGAAAAGCTAAAAGAAGATATGAGGTTGCTTTGGCAAGTAAGGTAAAAGTAAATCCGAAGGGTTTCTACCGCTATATTAATAGCAAAAGGATAACGAGGGATAAAATTGGTCCATTAGAGTCAGAGTGGCCAACTATCTGCAGAGCCAAAAGAGATGGGGGAGATATTGAACAGTTTCTTTTCTTCGGTATTCACCAAGGAGAAGGATATTGAATTATGTGAGGTAAGGGAAACAAGTAGAGTAGCTATGGAAACTATGAGGATCAAAGAAGAGGAAGTACTGACACTTTTGAGAAATATAAAAGTGGATAAGTCTCCAGGTCCGGACATGATATTCCCTAGGACATTGAGGGAAGTTAGTGTAGAAATAGCAGGGGCTATGGCAGAAATATTTCAAATGTCATTAGAAACGGGAATAGTGCCGGAGGATTGGCGTACTGCGCATGTTGTTCCATTGTTTAAAAAGGGGTCTAAGAGTAAACCTAGCAATTATAGACCTGTTAGTTTGACGTCAGTGGTGGGCAAATTAATGGAAAGAATACTTAAAGATAATATATATAAGCATCTGGATAAACAGGGTCTGATTAGGAACAGTCAACATGGATTTGTGCCTGGAAGGTCATGTTTAACTAATCTTCTTGAATTTTTTGAAGATGTTACTCGGGAAATTGATGAGGGTAAAGCAGTGGATGTTGTGTATATGGACTTCAGTAAGGCCTTTGACAAGGTTCCTCATGGAAGGTTGGTTAAGAAGGTTCAATGGTTGGGTATTAATGGTGGAGTAGCAAGATGGATTCAACAGTGGCTGAATGGGAGATGCCAGAGAGTAATGGTGGATGCTTGTTTGTCAGGTTGGAGGCCAGTGACGAGTGGGGTGCCACAGGGATCTGTGTTGGGTCCACTGTTGTTTGTCATGTACATCAATGATCTGGACGATGGTGTGGTAAATTGGATTAGTAAGTATGCAGATGATACTAAGATAGGTGGGGTTGCGGGTAATGAAGTAGAGTTTCAAAGTCTACAGAGAGATTTATGCCAGTTGGAAGAGTGGGCTGAAAGATGGCAGATGGAGTTTAATGCTGATAAGTGTGAGGTGTTACATCTTGGCAGGACAAATCAAAATAGGACGTACATGGTAAATGGTAGGGAATTGAAGAATGTAGTTGAACAGAGGGATCTGGGAATAACTGTGCACAGTTCCCTGAAAGTGGAATCTCATGTAGATAGGGTGGTAAAGAAAGCTTTTGGTGTGCTGGCCTTTATAAATCAGAGCATTGAGTATAGAAGTTGGGATGTAATGTTAAAATTGTACAAGGCATTGGTGAGGCTAATTCTGGAGTATGGTGTACAATTTTGGTCGCCTAATTATAGGAAGGATGTCAACAAAATAGAGAGAGTACAGAGGAGATTTACTAGAATGTTGCCTGGGTTTCAGCAACTAAGTTACAGAGAAAGGTTGAACAAGTTAGGGCTTTATTCTTTGGAGCGCAGAAGGTTAAGGGGGGACTTGATAGAGGTTTTTAAAATGATGAGAGGGATAGACAGAGTTGACGTGGAAAAGCTTTTCCCACTGAGAGTAGGGAAGATTCAAACAAGGGGACATGACTTGAGAATTAAGGGACTGAAGTTTAGGGGTAACATGAGGGGGAACTTCTTTACTCAGAGAGTGGTAGCTGTGTGGAATGAGCTTCCAGTGAAGGTGGTGGAGGCAGGTTCGTTTTTATCATTTAAAAATAAATTGGATAGTTATATGGATGGGAAAGGAATGGAGGGTTATGGTCTGAGTGCAGGTATATGGGACTAGGGGAGATTATGTGTTCGGCACGGACTAGAAGGGTCGAGATGGCCTGTTTCCATGCTGTAATTGTTATATGGTTATATGGTTATACGGTATGGGGGAAAAGCCGGAACGGGGTACTGATTTTGGATGATTACCCATGATCATATTGATTGGCGGTGCTGGCTCGAAGGGCCAAATGGCCTACTCCTGTACCTATTTTCTATGTTTCTATTCATTGGGCAAGTGGGGCAGATTGAGAAAGTGGTTCAAAAAGCAAAAGCTGCTTTATAAATGGAAACAAAATAAAAGTTTATTTCTGGTACGTTTTTGCTACTCTGCGGAAATGTGGACAAGAAGTAATACTGAGAACTGAAACCGAGAATGAAATCAACAAAGTGGCAAACAATTTATCTCATACATTGTACCAACAGTATTATGCTTTGTATGGCTGTAATTTGATCACTCTCTGTTTTGCACTTTGTTGACAGTGTTGCACAGAAATATATTGATTCATTTCCCACATCAGTTCCTATAATTTCAGGTTCTCTTGTCAATTGCAACTTAACCACTGCCTGTTAATTAATGATGAGGCTAACCTCAAGATTTTGTACAGGCACAAACATTGCTGGGCCAAGGCAATGGCAAGAAAGACAGTTTTAGTTTAGTTTAGATGTTCAGAGATGCAGCGAGGAAACTGGCCCGTCGGCCCACCATGTCCGTGCCGACCAGCGATCCCCACACATTTACACTTCGGCTTGTACTCGCTAGAACTTAGAAGATTGAGGGGGGATCTTATAGAAACGTACAAAATTCTTAAGGGGTTGGACAGGCTAGATGCAGGAAGATTGTTCCCGATGTTGTGGAAGTCCAGAACAAGGGGTCACAGTTTAAGGATAAGGAGGAAGTATTTTCGGACCGAGATGAGTAAAAATATTTTTCACACGGTGAATCTGTGGAATTCTCTGCCACAGAAGGTAGTTGAGGCCAGTTCATTGGCTATATTTAAGAGGGAGTTAGATGTGGCCCTTGTGGCTAAAGGGATCAGGGAGTATGGAGAGAAGGCAGGTACAGGATACCGAGTTGGATGATCAGCCATGATCATATTGAATGGCGGTGCAAGCTCGAAGGGCCGAATGGCCTACTCCTGCACCTATTGTCTATGTTTCTATGTTTACACTATCCGACACATAGCCAGGACAATTTACAATTATACCAAGCCAATTAACCTACAAATTTGTACGTCTGTGGAGTGTGGGAGTAAACCAGAGATCCCGGAGAAAGCCCATGCTGGTCACGGGGAGAACGTACAAACTCCATACAGACAAGCACCTACAGTCAGGATCAAACCCGGGTCTCTGGAACTGCAAGGCAACAACTTTACCACTGCGCCTCCCTATTTTTGGACACCTCCAAGGGACAATGTACTGAATGTCTCTTGGTCCCTTGGTGATGCTCTCCTGAAGATCTTGCAATCACCTTGGCAACCCATTTTGAATATTCCAAAGATCTGCCACCCTTGAGAAAGTCGATCATTCATTGCAGGAACCTGGAAGTGGGGGAATAACTGTAAATGATTTCCCCCCCCCCCCCCCCCCCCCTGCAGTTGTTACAGTTGTTGCAGTCTATTAGTGTCATGTGTACCAAAATACAATAACAACATCTTTGCTTTGCATACTATGCAGGCAAATCGTATTGCACGTGTAGATCAGAGCACACACAATAAACAGAATACAAAATTAATGTTACAGCTACAGAGAAAATGCAGGTTAAAAATAAGTGAAAGGGTCGCCACAAGGTAGGTTGGATGATTGGTAATTTGGTCCAAACAGATCGAGGTTGATGGAAGCATGCAACACTCTCTGCAGAGGCTTTCACAATGCTCTCCCAAACTTCCCACAAGGTCCGAGCATCATTTGAACAGGCCCTGGGGATTTGTCCACTTTAATGTGCTTTAAAACGGCCAATAGGCCCTTTGATAATTGTTATAAGATCCAAGACATCACATCTGCTATGTTTCAATTGCTTAGCTTCCAGGCTCTTCTCCACAGTAAAAATCGGATGAGAAATATCAATTTAATATCTTCCCCCATCTCTTGTGGTTCTATGCAGTGAAGGTCTTGCTGATCTTTAAGGGGGCCTATTTATTCTCAAGTGACTCTTTTATTCTTTATATGCCTGTAGAATATAGCTTATACAGGTAGTTCTGTGATAATACAATGGTTGTGTATATAAGAAACCACAAATTATCGAAAATAGTGCTATAAAAACAATCGTGTCCATGGGGAAAAGGTGGTTCGGAGCTGGAAACTTTCAAGCCTTCAATAACAAAGTTTTTTTCCCCCTTGCAGAAAATCAAAAATAAAGGTCTTTTTTTTTATCAACTGCGAGTTTATTTTTGTAACTGCAAGTTGACAATATTTAAAGGCTGTATGTTACATTGGTTAATGACACGATTGTCTTCCAGGGAGATGCTAACTGCATTTCGTTGTCTCTGTACTATACACTGACAATGACAATTAAAGTTGAATCTGAATCTGAATCTTAATAGAGTATCGTTACATTAGTGTCGACCGAAGCAATTGGCTGTCATTTTCAATGGCCATCTGCAAAGAAATTAACAGACTGTGTTATTTAGTTTAGTTTATTGTCACATGTACCGAGGTACAGTGGAAAGCTTTTTGTTGTGTGCTAGCCAGTCAGCGGAAAGACTCTACAGGATTCGAATCGAGCCGTCCATGTGTACAGATACGGATAAAGGGAATAACATTTCATGCGAGGTAAAGTCCAGGTGGAGACAATAAGACAATGTTAAAACATAATGGTGCCCGATTACATTTAGTTTAGAGACCCAGCAAAAGCCCATTCTATTCTCACCACATTACCATCATCAGATTCTACCATGCACCTACACACTATTTATGTGGACAATTTGCAGTGGCCAATTAACCTACAACAATGGTGGCCGATTAGGAAAAGGTGAGATGCAGCGAGACCTGGGTGTGATGGTACACCAGTCATTGAAAGTAGGCATGCAGGTGCAGCAGGCAGTGAAGAAAGCGAATGGTATGTTAGCTTTCATAGCAAAAGGATTTGAGTATAGGAGCAGGGAGGTTCTACTGCAGTTGTACAGGGTCTTGGTGAGACCACACCTGGAGTATTGCGTACAGTTTTGGTCTCCAAATCTGAGGAAGGACATTATAGCCATAGAGGGAGTGCAGAGAAGGTTCACCAGACTGATTCCTGAGATGTCAGGACTTTCATATGAAGAAAGACTGGATAGACTTGGCTTATACTTGCTAGAATTTAGGAGATTGAGAGGGGGATCTTATAGAAACGTACAAAATTCTTATGGGGTTGGACAGGCTAGATGCAGGAAGATTGTTCCCGATGTTGGGGAAGTCCAGGACAAGGGGTCACAGCTTAAGGATAAGGGGGAAATCCTTTAGGACCGAGATGAGAAGAAACTTTTTCACACAGAGAGTGGTGAATCTCTGGAACTCTCTGCCACAGAGGGTAGTTGAGGCCAGTTCATTAGCTATATTTAAGAGGGAGTTAGATGTGGCCCTTGTGGCTAAAGGGATCAGGGGGTATGGAGAGAAGGCAGGTACGGGATACTGAGTTGGATGATCAGCCATGATCATATTGAATGGCGGTGCAGGCTCGAAGGGCCGAATGGCCTACTCCTGCACCTATTTTCTATGTATCTATGTAACCTCGATATGTTGGGACATGGGAGAAAAACGAAGCACCCTGAAGAAACTCACGTGGTCAGAGGGAGAATGAGCAAACCCCACATAGATAGCACCCAGGGACAGGGCTGAACCCAGTTCAGTGAAGCTGTGAGCAAGCTTCTCTGCCAGTCGGGCCATCGCACTGTTCTCGGTTTAATCATAAGCCCCCAGAGTTGTTGAAAGAGTTGCCATTTGACCTGCAGATAATTGCAAAGTGCATTTTGATACCACATAGCCTTGTTAGGCAGGGTTGACTAGTGACTCAATCCTTCTCCACAAAAGTGGCAGACTCCTCATATATAACCTTTACTCCTTTGGAAATCGCAGCCAACCTACACTGGGACAGGCAAGTGAAAACATTGCCTGAAATCTATGGAGGCTCAGCGTTACTTGGCAGCATTGACAATCAGTGTTTTATACAGGTTGCGTGGACTCAGTAATGGAATATTCTGCCTTGCACCGTGTAAAACAGTCCTCTGTTCTCTGAAACAAGACACAAAAACACACACAGACTAGTGAAATTGATGGTGACAGGACCTCAGCACCTCATGGTGTAACATGCACATCATGTGGTCAGTCTCTAAAGATTACAATCAGAGAGAAGATAGGCCTCATTCATTATCAAGGGAACAGGAGTTCTAAGTTTCAATGTTCTTAGTAAACCCCAAATTATCCAGGTTAAAGTTGAATTTACACATTGTTGCTTCAGCATTTGGAAGTTGCGAAACCATTTTAGCGTTGGCAAAGGTTGAAATTAAGATTTGACAATTAAATGCACGGGTATTGATAGATTCCCATTCCTTACTTCACTTTTTTTTTAATGTTTCTATCCTACAACTGAGGTTGCAGGTCTTGTGTTATCACAACACTTTATTTATTCATGGCGAGGGAGAGCTCCGACCCGAAACATCGCCTATTTACGAGGATGTTGCCAGGAATAGAGGGTGTGAGCTATCGGGAGAGGTTGAGTAGGCTGGGTCTATATTGCATGGAGCGTAGGAGGAGGGGAGATCTTATAGAGGTGTACATAATCATGAGAGGAATAGATCGGGTACATGCACGGAGTCTTTTACCCAGAGTAGAGGAATGAAGGACCAGAGGACAAGGTCAAGGGGAAAAGTTTTAAAAGGAGTCTGAGGGGCAATTTTTAAAATGTTTTACACAGTATGGGTGTATGGAACAAGCTGCCAGAGGAGGTAGTTGAGGCTGAGACTATCCCATACGACAGGTTTGGAGGGTTATGGACCTAGCACAGGCAAGTGGGACTAGGGTAGCTGAGACACTTATGGAGTTAGAAAAGTAGCTGAGACACTGTTGGCCGCTGTGGGCGAGTTGGGCCGAATGGCCTGTTTCCACACTGTATTACTCTATGACTCCATTCCTTTCCCCCAGAGGTACTGCCTGACCCGTGACTTACTCCAGCATTTTGTGTCTAAGTTCGGCATAAACCAGCATCTGCAGTTCCTTCCTACACAGCTGTCTTTATAACTTGTTAAATTGCCTAGTAAGTAAACTCATGCCTGGGGATTATTGGAATCAAAGACGGGAGGGTGAAATTAAAGCGTTTGGCATTCTTGCTACCAGATCAGTTTATCTACACGAGCTTGGTGCTCAGACGACCATAATGGGGGGGGGGGGGGGGGGGGGGGGGGGGGGGGAGCGCAGGGCAAAGCCACCCTTTCTTGCCTTACTTGTCTGCTGCATCAAGGCTAAGAAAGGTGACAATCGCAGGCAGCAGAGGCACTCGGGTCACAGTCTCCCTGTGTGTGGATGCCATCACTTGGACCCACTATCAGTTTGTAGAAGGATGAGCATCTGCAATAAATTTAATATTAATTTGGAGCCAGAGTGAATCACAGCAAAACCGAGGACATGTCCCTCGCCAACTAGTGAAGCTGAATCTCCCTCTTCATCTAATCAGTCATGACATTGAAGGTGGTGGAAATGTGGTTCAGACATGCCACCAAGTTTTGGATTGGGACCTTTCTTCAGACAGATCAGCCTGAAGAAAGGTCCTGACCATATGCATCACCTGTCCATTCCCTCCACAACTTTGTCTGAAGCAGGTGAGAATGTGAGAATGACACTACCGCTCAATGAACATGGAAAACATGAAGCTCAGGGTCAAGCAGGTCAGTATTGCTGTGTGTGGCTGTGGACCATAACTTATGCCTGAAGAGCAGGGGTCAGAATCACCCCACCTGTCTTCCGCACTTTACCTGGCAATCACTACGGGGTTCATGCTTCAGAGACATCATGCACAGGTTTAAAGATAAAAAGAGAAGAAAATATTAACGTGGCTCTCATCCTTGCGTCTGGCTTCACCAGGATGTGCATAGATCATGTAAATGCAAACATCAAGTGCTAATGTGCAAGTATCAAGTAACCTGGGTGGCATAATGGCGCAGCGGTAGAGTTGCTGCCATACATAGAAACATAGAAAATAGGTGCAGGAGGAGGCCATTCGGCCCTTCGAGCCAGCACCGCCATTCATTGTGATCATGGCTGATCGTCCCCTATCAATAACCCGTGCCTGCCTTCTCTCCATATCCCCTGACTCCACTAGCCCCTAGAGCTCTATCTAACTCTCTCTTAAATCCATCCAGTGATTTGGCCTCCACTGCCCTCTGTGGCAGGGAATTCCATAAATTCACAACTCTCTGGGTGAAAAAGTTTTTTCTCACCTCAGTCTTAAATGACCTCCCCTTTATTCTAAGACTGTGGCTCCTGGTTCTGGACTCGCCCAACATTGGGAACATTTTTCCTGCCTCTAGCTTGCCCAGTCCTTTTATAATTTTATATGTTTCTATAAGAACCCCCCTCATCCTTCTAAACTGGCACATACAGTGCCAGAGACCCGGGTTTGATCCGGACTACAAGTGCCGTCAAGTATGGAATTTGTCCGTTCTCCCAATGACCGTGTACGATTACTCCGGGTGCTCCGGTTTCCTCAACATTCCAAAGACGTACAGGTTTGTAGGTTAATTGGCTCATGTAAAATTGTAAATTTGTCCCTGGTGTTTAGGATAGTGCCAGAGTAGAGATCGTGGGTCGGCACAGACTTGGTGGGCCAAAGGGCCTGTTTCCACGCTGTATCTCTAAACGAAACCCATCATTCATTAAATGTCTATGGAAGAGAAATTGATGCTATGCTGAATCATATAAATCTTGTAGGCACATCTTGAATCAGTGATCTGCAACATAAATGCATGTACTGTGTATATAAACTGTATGTTGTCAAATATAGTATATATATTGAGAAACAAATCTGACTAGAATTGCAGTTTACTTTAATTCATTTCCAGAATTTAGGCATGTCTAGTATTTAATTCCCATTCCTAATTCCCCAATGAACTGAGTGGATTGCTAAATCTTTTCAGAGGATAGTTTGGATACAAAGGAGCCATTATGGGAAAAACTATAGATCTTTTTCCCTGAAGGACATTAGTGTACCGTGTGCAATTTTTATGACAGTCCAGTAGATTTGTGGTCACCACTGCTGATACTATCTTTATCATCCATAGAAACAAAGAACCATAGAAAATAGGTGCAGGAGGAGGCCATTTTGCCCTTCAAGCCAGCACCACCATTCATAGTGATCATGGCTGATCATCCACAATCAGTAACCTGTGCCTGCCTTCTCCCCAAATCCTTGATTCCGTTAGCCCCTAGAGCTCTATCTCACTCTCTATTAAATGCATCCAGTGAATTGGCCTCTACTGCCTTCTGAGGCAGAGAATTCCACAAATTCACAACTCGCTGGGTGAAAATGTTTTTACAGTTTTAAATGACCTCCCCATTATTCTTAGACTGTGGCCCCTGGTTCTGGAATCCCCCAACATTTTTCCTGCATCTAGCTTGTCCAGTCCTTTTATAATTTTGTATGTTTCTATAAGATGCCCTCTCATCCTTCTAAATTCCAGTGAAAACAAGCCCAGTCTTTCCAATTTTTCCTCGTCCGACAGTCTCGCCATCCCGGGGATTAACCTTGTGAACCTACGCTGCACTGCCTCAATAGCTGATGTCCATCCTCAAATAAGTAAATCCAGATTTACATTAACATTTTTTAAGTTTCCCTGTTGCCTTGGTGAATTTGTCCCTATGGATCACGAGGGAAGATCTCTGGATTAATAGTCTCATGACGACTTAGAAGATGCACTGGACTCCTCCACTCCCTCTGTTGTTCCACCTGCCACTGCCCCTCATTCAGTTCCATTATTCACCTTCCTTTCCAATCAAAATTCCAGAATCCAAATGGATGCAGATTATCTGTTCTCCACTTATTACCTCCCAGTTTCTACAACTATCTCCACCCATCCCTCCATCACTTGACTATGATGATCAATCCCTCCTCCCCTGGATTCACCCATCCATTCCTCCCAACCCATCAGCTCTTTATACCGACTATCACCCACATTCACTTTCATTCTAGATGAAGGGTCTGAAACTGAAACGTCGACTTTGGATTCCCATCCGCAGATGCTGCCTGAGCTGCTGAGTTCTTCCAGCTGCTCTCCTTTTCCCACCATTCGTTATGGGAATCTGGTGTCAGGCTTACGAATGACAGTCCCTGTTCAGCGTAGCTGACTGAGTCTTACTGAGGCCTTAATATTGGGGACGCTAGCTTGTTCATGACGTTGGAAAGACAAGTGAACGAGTGAATGAAGGGTTTTGCCTAGACAGCTTTGGTGGTATTTTTCCACCGACTTGCAATAGTCCAGGTCTCAGAGACAAGTGGCAGAACAGGAATCACTGTTGCTCATGTTGTCGATCGTGAACTTTGTGCCAGATCCATGATCAAAGGCTTATGGGCACACTGAAGGGAATAATGAACTTTACTGTTAATGTTTGATTTTGCCAAGCGGTGGCTCCAAAGAGTTTGGGAGTTGATCCAGGTTTCTCAGGGTCTCGCTGTGCACCTTTAGTGCTAGAGGGGACAGAAGGGTATAGAGCGGTAAGCTGCCCTTTCAAAATATCAATCCCAATACATGTTGTAATGTGGGTGAGACGATCAACTGTCTCTTTGGGGACCATGCGTTTGCTAATATGATCTGGAAAAGGATGCAAGGGTCCTTGTCAAGGTTTGTCCTGACCAGCTGCATAGCAGAGATCTACGGGCTGCACCCAGGGATGCAGACAAGGACAAATATCAACTTTGTCCTGTCCAAAAAGTGTTGGTTGTCTAGATTGTTATCTGAGATGCCCATAAGTAAATGCTACCAATTGGCATGTTCCAGGCTGCAAGAGTATTACAAAAGGAAGCATAGAAGCTCGACAAAGCAACCACTAAGGCTTTGTGGGGAAGGGCTACAATCTAAAGAGTTGCCGCTGGTGTACCGTTGCAATCTTTTATGCCCCTGTCCCACTTAGGAAACCTGAACGGAAACCTCTGGAGACTTTGTGCCCCACCCGAGGTTTCCATGCGGTTCCCGGAGGTTGCAGGTGGTTGCTGGAGGTTGCAGGTGGTGGAAGCAGGTAGGGAGACTGACAAAAACCTCCGGGAACCGCACGGAAACCTTGGGTGGGGCACAAAGTCTCCAGAGGTTTCCGTTCAGGTTTCAGCGCCAGAGACCCCAGATTCGATCCTGACTGCAGGTGCTGTCTATATGGAGTTTGTACGTTCTCCCTGTGACCACGTGAGTTTTCTCTGGGTGCCCCGGTTTCCTCCCACACTCCTAAAGACGTACAGGTTTGTAGGTTAATTGGCTTCCGTCAATTGTAAATTGTCCCTAGTGTGTGTAGGATAGTGCTAGTGTACGGGGTGATCACTGGTTGGCATGGACTCGGTGGGCCTTTAGACTGTATCTCTAAAGTCTAAAGGGCCTGCTGCTACTGAACACTGAGAAGATGAATCCCGTGTCACAGCTTTGCATACATTTGATGGATTTACAGTTCAAACAGCCCATGAGTGGGACTGGTGCTTTGTAAACAAAATACGTTCAATATTCCAACAAACCAATGCATTGATTTCATTATTCTGTGGATATGAAGAAAGGCAGGTTTTGATTCCATTGTGCATTCTGCACATATTTTTAAGGAATGAAGCTTATTTTTGAAATTGAACTCGGAGCAGTTTGGTAGAGAGCCTTTGTAGGGGATGCTAAATACAAAGCACATCCTCTCTGCATGCTTCAGTGAAAGTGTCACTGATGGTTGAGCTCGGCCCCGCACATGTGTAAATGCAAGTGTTGTCTGTTTACTATGACTGGCCGCTGAAACCAGTTTTTCCAGATACGCTAAAGAAGATGCAAAAGTGACTTACAAAGACCATAACAGAATTGAAAATGTGCAGCCACTGGGGAAACGAATAAACAGTTTCAAGTTCATCTTTAGAGAAAGGAAGAGATGGGCAAGGGGTGAGGGAGGTCCTCGTAGATAAGTGGCTGTCATGCAAGCACTGATCAATATCCCTAAACTGCCAGACTGAAAGCATGAAAACAGCGAAGTTGAACAGTTAGGAGGCAAACAGCCATGAAGAGAAGGGGAAGCAGTTTTATATGAAAAATAGAAACAGCAGCAGGATATGAGAAAAGCATTAACTGAATTGCAAAATGCAAAAAGCAGAATTGCAAAATGATGTGGAGATATTTCATTAAACACTATATGACAATGATGCTAGAATGCAGTGGCGCAGCAGCAGAGTTGGTGCCTTGCAGCGCCAGGGATTCGGGTTCAATCCTGACCATGGCGCTGTCTGTGTGGAGTTTGCATGTTGTCCCTGTGACCGCGTGAGATTTCCCCGGGTGCTCCGGTTTCCCGCCATATTCCAAAGACGTACAGGTTTAGAGGTTAATTCGGTAAAATTGTAAATTGTCCCGAGGGTGTAGGACATTGCTAGCATATGGGGCAATCGACGGCCGGCACGGGCTCTGTGGGCCGAAGGGCCCGTTTCCACTCTGTATCTCTAAAGTCTAAAGTTGGGTAGAGGACCCGACCCAAAATGTCACCTGTCAATTCTCAACAAAGATGCTGCTTGACTCGCAGAGTTTCTCCAGCACTCGGTGTTTTAACCAATTTCTATTAGAAACCTCTCACCACAGATGCTACCTATCCCACCACTGTTTTCATTTCTGATTTCCAACACCTGTAAAGGGCCTCTCCCACGAGCATGCGACTGCATGCGGCAAGCGCGATCTAACCGGAAGCGGGGGTCGCGCGGAGGTCGAGTGATCCCCGTGCAGGGCCGGTTCCACCTGCATGCGGCGAGCGCGCCCAAACCAGAAGCCGGGCGGAGGTCGAGTGATTGACGTGAAGTTCGAGCGTCAAGATGCTGTGTACGGCGTCGAGGCGGTGCGCACGCCCGTCGAGGTGGCTGCGGGCCGGCAGGCCGTTGCTGCGCGGGATTTTTGAACACCATCAGTTTTTCAGAGCCCCGCGCGATGTCGGGACCAGCTCCGCACAACTCCATACGGCTCCGGCGATCAAAGTGGGACCGGCCCAGCGAGGCCGTACGGCTCAAGCGACCACGTTAGGTCGCGCTTGCCGCATACAGTCGCATGCTCGTGGGACAGGCCCTTAAGTACAAAACATAGAACCTTGGTCACCATGAGATGAGACCAATGTGCACAGCCCTGGCTCCATGATATTAATAAAAAGGGCACTGGAGTAAATGCAAGAGTGATTTACAACAACAGCAACAGAGTTGAAAAATCGCAGCCATTGGAAAAGGGGAGGTGATGCCATGGCAGTTATTGGTCTTTAAAATAACTAGTAGGTTGGACAGGATAGATGCAGAGAGCAATGGAGGAGAATTGAAAACTGCATGCCAAAAATGCAAGAAGGTTATCCCGTGAAAAATGAGCAGAATTCCTTATTCAGATTTGTTCGAATGCGTCACCCAGCACCACTGAAATGTTGAGACAAGTAGCTGAAAAAACGATGCGAGAATAGCTGATAGAAAATCATTCTAAACGGTAGAAATTCTTGTGCAGCATAAACAGATGAAGATTCAGATTCAAACTTCATTGTCATTGTGCAGTGTACAGTACAGAGGCAATGAAATGCAATTAGCATCTCACCCAGAAGAGCGAACATAGAATATGAGCAATAAATATGTTTACGTACATACAGTCGTAGTAGTGCAATTTTTCTGGGGGAAGGAGTGTCCGGGGGTGGGGGGGGGGGGGGGGTGACTGGCAATCACCAAGGTGCAGAGTTAAGTAATGTAACAGCCGCAGGGAAGAAGCTGTTCCTGGACCTGCTGGTCCGGCAATGGAGAGACCTGTAGCGCCTCCCGGATGGTAGGAGGGTAAACAGTCTGTGGCTGGGGAGAGAGCAGTCCTTGACGATGCTGCGCGCCCTCCGCAGACATCGCTTGCTTTGGACAGACTCAATGGAGGGGAGTGAGGAACCGGTGATGCGTTGGGCAATTTTCACCACCCTCTGCAGTGCTTTCCGGTCGGAGACAGAGCAGTTGCCATACCATACTGTGATACAGTTGGTAAGGATGCTCTCGATGGTGCATGGGTAGAAGTTGGTGAATGGTATGTTTCCATGCTTAGTTTATATATGCCTGTGTATTCAGCCCAAGTAATCTAAACCAGGATGTACAATTTAGATATTCAAAGGCAAATCAGGTGCATATAGGAAGCTGGTCAAACTGGTTAATCGAGCTAGCTCAGTGCTGGAGGGGAGAGTAGACTCTGGGATGGAGGTGCTTGAGAGGCGTATGAGGCACAAGGTGCAGGTCATCCTGAAAAACCCCGGGCATCCCCTCCATTTAATTCTGGAGAGTCAAAAGAGCACTCGGAACAACAACCGGCTCCTCTCCCTGCCCTGTAGAACGGAGCGGTTCAGGAGATCCTTCACCCCTGCAGCCATTAGATTTTATAATTCGGACCGCTAGGCTGTAGGGGGATGCATTTTGCAATTATTAATTTTTAACTTTTAATTAATGCTCTTTTTAAGTATTTATTGCTCTCAGGTAGTGTCCACATTGTATTCTATGTATTTTCTGTCTGCGTTCATTTTGAATCTGTGGGTTTGTTGGTTGGGAGCTTCTGGACATCTGAATTTCCCTGAGGGGATCAATAAAGTATTTATTATTATTATTATTATTATTATTATATAGTGAATAAGGAATCAATTGGGATAATTAGAGAGAAACATGTATGACAATATGTCCAATTCTCGAACAGAAATTGAAGACTAGACGACTGACTTTCACACATGCAACAGTTAAGAGGCCATTCTGGTCTGAAGAGGTTAACTGTCCAAAATTAAATCGTATCACATCGATTAAATCTTTCAGCTTTTAATATGTCCGCTCTGACAATTTTACCTTGCATCTAGAGTGCAATGCAGAAATGTTGCACAGACCTATGTACTAGTATGAAGAGCTCTACATTGAGGTGTGTAGGAATAAATTGCATATGCTGGTTTACACCAAAGATAGACACAAAATGCTGGAGTAACTCAGCAGGACAGACTGAGTTACCCCCCCCCCCCCCCACAACTCTCAGTTTGAGGAAGGGTCTCGACCTGAAACCACACGTATTCCTTTTCTCCAGAGATGCTGCCTGTACGCAGAGGTGCCGTTTTGGAGAAGTTAACTTATCTTCAACAAAGACACCATTTTATTTTTTCAAACATTAAACTACGCTGTGGCTCTCACCTGAAGCTGCAGTAATATTCACATTTGATTACCTCCAAATGCTACTAGCATTGCCAAAACCTTTGACGGGACACTTTAGACCAGTACTTTACAAAGATGTCACTAACAGTTGATAGATGCAAAATAATGGAGTAACTCAGCGGGTCTAGTAGCATCTCTGGAGAAAAGGAAAAGGAATTGGTGATGTTTCGGGTCGAGACCCTTCTTCAGACTCTGTCTGAGGAAAGGTCTTGACCTGAAATGTCACCTAATCATTTTCTGCAGAGATGCAGCCTGACCCGCTGAGTTACTCCAACATTTAGTGTCTATCTTCAGTGTAAACCAGCATCTGCAGTTCCTTCCCTCACTAACAGTTCAAATGCTTCTGTATACAGTGTATTCCATTTGTTTATCTCAGTGTGGGGAGTTCTAGTTTATCCCTCATCTTCTCTTCCACCTCCTTCCCTACAGCTGAGAGAGAATTAAGCTTTGGAAATTACCTTCCTAAGCATCTTCTGTTCTCAGTCTTCAAAAGCAGCAGACTTACGACGGCAGCAACATTTGACCCCAACAGTCAGCTAGGATCTGGGTTCAAGCCCCACTCCAGATACTGACACTGGACTTCGCTGACTTTGACTTTGTTGTTAACTCCAGCGTCCTTCCAAAATGTGTGGCTAAGATCCCCTCAACATTTCTATGAACAGCTGAAGAGTGCGTTCAATACCCAGGGAAATATTTATCCAACAACCAAAGTTGTCATCATTAGTCTCAATATTGCATTGGGGACCCAGTGCTCATGAATTACCCTGTGCACTGCTCGACGCTCCATGCCATTTATCTCACTGCTTCTTTTGGTTCTTGCATATATCCCTGCAGACAACAATAATCATACTTCCAAAATAGTGTATTTACTGTGAAATGATCATCAGGCTAATGGATGTAAAAATCTCTACGCCAATGCAAGCTTGGAGTGTTCATTAAGATATCTCATTGACTGAGATTTTGGTTACACATTCTATTATTTGCTTCTTCAGTTCAATGCTCACTTTTGTTTAACGATGCTCTGTGAAGCAGCTTGGATATTTTTCTCTGTTAAAAGTGCTACATTAATCCAAGTTATGCATACCTTAAGAGCTATTTGGGCCAAATGCAGGCCAGTGGGGCTGGCTCAGGAGATAAATTTGTCGGCAGAAAAGAGTTGGACCATTGGGCCTGATTCCTTGTGGTATAACTCCATGATTCTACATTGCCAATCAAGTTTCATGAACTGTTCACAGTTTCACGAATGTTCATTGTAAAAACTGCCTATGGGGTTATGGGGAGAAGGCAGGAGAATGGGGTTGAGAGGGAAAGATAGATCAGCCATGATTGAATAGCATCGTAGACTCGATGGGCCGAATGGGCTACTTCTGCACCCATGTCTTATGATTCAGTTGGTCCGATAAGGGGAAAAGGCACAATTTAACCTCTGCTGAACAATCATGCCTGACACTTTCAAACGTCAGACAGCATTTGGATCTGAATACTCAAGCTTGTGAATTTCTTCTATTCCCTCCGAGAACACACAAGGCTATAGAGACCAACCAGGAAAGAATGAGCTAGAATTTACGAGACTGCATTCCATCTCTCATCTGGTCAATTTTGAGTCCGGTGCTTTCCTCTTCTCACTCCCATGTAGAAATCACAGCTGTGTTTATACATAATCTCCTCCCCCCCCCCCCCCCCCCAATTTCAGGCACCATAATGCTTGGGGCACATGGCTTCACAGGCATTGTAATTGCTCAGGTGTGATTAATTGCCAAGTATCAGGTGTCAAGTATAAAAGAGCTCTCAGCACCTAGTCTTTCTTCCAGTCTTTCCATCACCATTGGAAACTTTTATTGCTGTTTATCAACATGAGAACCACAGTTGTGCCAATGAAAGTCAAAGAGGCCATTATGAGACTGAGAAACAAGAATAAAACTGTTGGAGACATCAGCCAAACCTTAGGCTTACCAAAAAAACTAACTGTTTGGAACATCATTAAGAAGAAAGAGAGCACTGGTGAGCTTACTCATTGCAAAGGGACTGGCAAGCCAAGGAAGACCTCCACAGTTGATGACAGAAGAATTCTCTCTATAATAAAGAACAATCGCCAAACACCTGTCCGACAGATCAGAAACCGAGGATTTGGCAATTACCACTGTCCGCTGAAGACGTCATGAACAGAAACACAAAGGTTACTCTGCAAGATGCAAACCACTGGTTAGCTGCAAAAATAGGATGGCCAGGTTACAGTTTGCCAAGAAGTACTTACAAGAGCAACCACTGATGGGACGAAGATTAACTTATATCAGAGTGATGGCAAGAGCCAAGGTATGGAGGAGAGATGAACTGCCCAAGATCCTAAACCTACCACCTCATCTGTGAAACACGGTGGTGGTGGTGTTATGGCCTGGGCATGTGTGGCTGCTGAAGGCACTGGCTCACTTATCTTCATTGATGATACAACTGCTGATGGTAGTAGCATAATGAATTCTGAAGTGTATAGACACATATCTGCTCAAGTTCAAACAAATGCCTCAAAACTCATTGGCCGGCAGTTAATTCTTCAGCAAGACAATGATCCCAAACATACTGCGAAAGCAACAAAGGAGTTTTTCAAAACTAAAAAATGGTCAATTCTTGAGCGGCCAAGTCAATCACCCGATCTGAACCCAATTGAGCATGCCTTTTATATGCTGAAGAGAAAACTGAAGGGGACTAGCCACCAAAACAAGCATAAGCTAAAGATGACTGCAATACAGGCCTGGCAGAGCATCACCAGAGAAGACATCCAGCAACTGGTGATGTCCATGAATCGCAGACTTCAAGCAGTCATTGCATGCAAAGGATATACAACAAAATACTAAACATGACTACTTTCATTTACATGACATTGCTGTGTCCCAAACATTATGGTGCCCTGAAATGGGGGGATTATGTATAAACACTACTGTAATTTCTACATGGTGATACCAACTTGTATAAAAATGGCCTTTATTAAAATCTGGCAATGTGCACTTTAACCTCATGTGCTTTTTCTCTATTACAAATCTCAAATTGTGGAGTACAGAGGCAAATAAATAAATGATGGGTCTTTGTCCCAAACATTATGGAGGGCACTGTAACTACAAATGCGCAAAGTCCACAACTGTTAAAGAGCAACAAAAGAGAAACAAACATAACCCGTGGAAAGAAAATCTGTCCAATTTCACAATTAGTTACAGAGGGAATAAGTGGAATATTCAAAACTGCCAGTACTTTTTATTCATAAATCAAACGAAACATTTTATATGGATTCCTTAACGCGGAGACATAAAACACTCCGGCGACCTGTTCCTCACGGGACTGAGACCTAAACCTCGAGTCTTGTCAGCCTGGTCAAACTCAGGCGCTGAGAAGTCACTTACTTACACGCCACAAACTGGCCAACAAGGAAACACAAGCAGAAAATACGCGGCGGAGACTCTCTGAGCCGCCAGCTTCCCTCTTTCCTATTCACGGGTGTAGAAGTGTTGCCACAAAACGCACGTTTCAAGTCACCGCCCGCCACACATTCCTCTCTGTATATACATTGAAGGTTGGCAGCTTCATCCCAAACGTGACAAATGCAAAAACCACACACACGGCCAGCAGCTTATAACCAAACACACCAGTATTTAACTTGAATCTGTATGTACAGTCAAGACAACCCCCCCCCCCCCCCCCCCAATTGATCTCTATATTAAAAAAAACATGCACATTTATTAATGGATCTGCAATGTGAAACTGTACCTTTTCCATTTTGCCAGGCTGTGTACCAGGACAGGCTGAGGAAGGAGGTGAGAAACACTGACACTGTGGCCAGAGTCCCATTCCTGAGCCTCATCTCATTGCTCACTGAGTCGCCGCCGTAGTTTCGCTATCTCTCTCATAGCAAGAGCTGGGGCTCTCCAGTCCGTTCCCGCTGCTTCCGTCTACCAGGGGAAATCTTATTTATACCACATATTTTTTGTCCTCTGCTTTTAAAAATCCCACATTAAAAATCTCGAAAACAAAAACAAAAAAATTGCTGGGATTAAAGGAATGCTTGCTTTTTTATTTGTTGCTGCTGCGGTTCTTTCCAACCACCCCAGCCACCTAGTACTTTGTGTGCGGCTTATGAGTTCCGCATAGATGCCAAAGCAAAAGCTAAATTAAAATCCCCCCCCCTCCTTTCCTCCCAATGTAGCAGGCGAACACTACATAAACGTCCAGGAAGCGCAGCGTTGAAAGCAAGAAGCCAGAGCGGAGCAAGAGCTTTTTGCTCGCCCGTGGTTTTCCTGCCGGGCACCGGTAGCAACAAGCCCCGCCCTCCCTCCATGCCCATTGGTTCCCCTCCACCACCCTCCGCCTATCGCCGAGCCTTGGAGCACGGCGCTCAGTCCCGATTGGACGAGCCGTCTGTCTGTCCGACCGACCACCACGACGTCACAATCAAGGGTGTAATGACAAGTCCCGCCTGTCAATTACAGCTCCGGGCAGCTCAGCTTTATTTGTGAATTGGTGGAATGGTGAAATAATAACCCAGGAAGGCGAATAATTCGACCGGTGAGTATATATCGGTCATCACGTACAGGAAAGCAAAGAAACCGCAACGTGCAACAAAATGAAAAGGTGCAGGCAGACGTCAGTTCAGCTCCCAACTATTCTTTCTGATGTTTATGAATACTTTCAGTGCCGCTTGGCATTTTGGAACTGTGTATAAAGGTTGTAATTCGAAAATGTCAGTCTTCAGTTCCCAAGCACCGTGTTCTGTTTGAGGATAGCTGGAAGTATTTAGATATGTATCAAATTTTGGATTTTACCTGTCTACCAACTTCGTGTGCACATATTAAACCCATCCTTCATACATATATAAAATGCCAGATAAGATATACAATTAGAAATGGTTATAAATATATACATATATATATATTCACGAAGGATAATATACTAGATAAGATACTAGATAAGATATAAAATTATAAATATGTGTGTATATATATACATTTTTAGTATATATATCCATTTCTAATATAAATGATCATTTCTAGTATATATACACATTTCTAATATATATATTTCTAATTGTATATACACATCTCTAATTATATATACTTCTAATTATGTAAACATACACATCTCTGTGTATATATATACACATTTCTAATTGTGTGTGTATATATATATCTATACATTTCTAATTGTGTATATGTATCCATTTCTAATGTTATATATATATTTGCACATTTCTAATTATATATGTGTATATATGTGCATATATATATATATATATATATATATACACATATTCACACATGTATGTACATATATATGTATGTGTATATATATGTATGTGTATATATATATATATATATGTGTGTGTGTATATATATGTATGTCCATATTTATATGTATGTATATGTGTATATATATGCATTTTAATTATATATAAATAATTAGAAATATATAAATGTCACACCTTAACTGGATGGGGACCGACATTCTGGCAGGCAGGTTTGCTAGGGCTATACGTGTGGGTTTAAACTAAATAGTGGGGGGGAGCGATTGACAAATTGGGAGTATAAAGATGGAGTTGAAGGGGAAGTGAGTACAGGAAAAGTTACAAAAGACTCCTGAATTAATGGGAGTTTGAGAAGGGATAAGAGAGTAAGGTCAAGGCCAATTGCGAGCGGTGCGAGAGGGAAGGTGAATACCGAGGTCAAGGTGCTGTATATGAATGCGCAAAGTATAAGGAATAAAGTGGGCGAGCTTGAGGCTCAGTTAGAAATTGGCAAGTTTGATGTTGTGGGAATTACAGAGACATGACTGCAAGAGGGCCAGTGATGGGAACTGAATATTCAAGAGTATACCTCCTATCGAAAAGACAGACAGGTGGGCAGAGACGGTGGGGTAGCTCTGTTGATGAGGAATTAAATTCAGTCCCTTGCAAGGGGTGACATTGAAACAGATGCGGAGTCAGTATGGATAGAACTAAGGAATGGTAAGGGTAAAAAGACCATAATGGGACTTATCTACAGGCCCCCAAACAGTAGCCTGGATATAGGGTGCAAGTTGAATCAGGAGTTAAAATTGGCATGCAGTAAAGGTAATGCTGTGGTTGTTATGGGAGATTTCAACTTGCTGGTAGACTGGGAAAATCAGGTTGGTACTGGTCCCCAAGAAAGGGACTTTGTAGAGTGCCTCAGTGATGGATTCTTAGAGCAGCTTTTATTGGAGCCTACCAGGGAGAAGGCAATTCTGGATTTAGTGTTATGTAATTGTCTGGATTTGATAAAAGGACCTCGAGGTTAATGAGCCATTAGGAGGTAGTGACCGTAATATGGTCAAGTTTAATCTACAATTGGAGAGGGAGAAGGGTAAATCGGAGGTGTCAATGTTACAATTGAATAAATGGGACTATGGAGCCATGAGGGAGGAGCTGGCCAAAGTTGACTGGAAAGATACACTAGCAGGGATGACAGTGTAACAACAATGGCAGGTATTTCTTGGAATAATACAGAAGGTGCAGGATCAGTTCATCCCAAAGAGGAAGAAAAATTCCAAGGGGAGTAAGGGGCGACCATGGCTGACAAGGGACGTCAGGGACAGTATAAAAATAAAAGAGAAGTACAACGTAGCAAAGATGAGCGTGAAGCAAGAGGATTGGGTAATGTTTAAGGAGCAACAGAAGATAACTAAAAAGGCAATATGGGGAGAAAATTAATCCACATTAGTGCTAATCAAGAGCCTCTGTACCACCTCCTTCTTAATCTCAAACTACCTTAACATATTTGTATTCTCGCACTGAAAGTAAACATGCAGGTACAGCAGGCAGTGAAGAATGCTAATGGCATGTTGGCCTTCATAACAAGAGGAGTTGAGTATAGGAGCAAAGAGGTCCTTCTGCAATTGGGGCCCTAGTGAGATCACACCTGGAGTATTGTGTGCAGTTTTGATCCCCTAATTTGAGGAAGGACATTTTTGCTATTGAGGGAGTGCAGCAGAGGTTTACAAGGTCAATTCCCAGGATGATGGGACTGTCATATGCTGAGAGAATGGAGCGGCTGGGCTTGCATTCGCTGGAGTTTAGAATGGTGAGAGGGGATCTTATTGAAACATATAATATCATTAAGGGTTTGGACATGCTGGAGGCAGGAAACATGTTCCCGATGTTGGGGGAGTCTAGAACTAGGGCCCACAGTTTAAGAATAAGGGGTGAGCCATTTAGAACAGAGACGAGGAAACACTGCTTCACACAGAGAGTTTAAACATGGAAACATAGAAAATAAGCACAGGAATAGGTCATTCGGCCCTTCGAGCCCATTCAATATGATCATGGCTGATCATCCAACTCAGTATCCTGTACCTGCCTTCTCTCCATATCCCCTGATCCCTTTAGCCACAAGGGCCACATCTAACTCCCTCTTAAATATAGCCAATGAACTGGCCTCAACTACCTTCTGTGGCAGAGAATTCCACAGATTCACCAATCTCTGTGTGAAAAATGTTTTTCTCATCTTGGTCCTAAAAGATTTCCCCCTTATCCTTAAACTGTGACCCCTTATTCTGGACTTCCCCAACATCGGGAACAATCTTCCTGCATCTAGCCTGTCCAACCCCTTAAGAATTTTGTAAGTTTCTATAAGATCCCCCCTCAATCTTCTAAATTAAAGCGAGTACAAGCCGAGTCTATCCAGTCTTTCTTCAGATGAAAGTCCTGACATCCCAGGATTCAGTCCGGTGAACCTTCCATGTACCCCCTCTATGGCAAGAGTGTCTTTCCTCAGATTAGGAGAACAAAACTGTACGCAATACTCCAGGTGTGATTTCACCAAGACCCTGTACAACTGCAGTAGAACCTCCCTGCTACTATACTCAAATCCTTTTGCTATGAATGCTAACATACCATTCGCTTTCTTCACTGCCTGCTGCACCTGCATGCCTACTTTCAATGACTGGTGTACCTTGACACGCAGGTCTCGTTGCATATCCCCTTTTCCTAACCGGCCACCATTCAGATAATAAGTCTATATAATATAATGAGAGTCTGTGGAATTCTCTGCCTCAGAGGGCGGTGGAGGCCAGTTCTCTGGATACTTTCAAGAGAGAGCTAGATAGGGCTCTTAAAGAACGCAGAGTGTGGGGATATGGGGAAAAGACAGGAAAGGGGTACTGATTAGGGATGATCAGCCATGATCACATTGAATGGCGGTGCTGATGTGAAGAGCCGAATGGCCTTCTCCTGCACCCATTGTCTATGTCTAAATATAATTAGAAATGCATAATATATATATAAAACGCATTTCTAATTTTAAAACAGAGTAAAATAATCAAACTTTAATTCTAAAAGAAATCCATATTAAATAGACGTATTTGTCCTTCAAGAACGAGGAAAAGGACATAATTATCTTGTCCGAAGGTTCCCAACCTGAAACCAGCACGATACCAGCATCTGTAATTTTTTGTGTCTTCTTGATTAACTTTGTTACTTATTGTATTTGTTAATTTCACAGTTTGTCAGTAACATTGTAAGTGCTGCCTTGTTTCAAATTGCCCCTCGAGCATTTGGAAAGAAATATAGATTTGCTGCATTTCTCAAAGAATAAAAAGCATTCCATTTGCTCCCTTATACATCAAAGGAGACATGGTGGAGAGAGTCAACGACTTTAAGTTCCTGGGAATAAACATCTCCCAGGACCTCAAATGGCAAATGAACACCGTCACTCTCTTGAAGAAGTCTCATCAGCGGCTGTATTTCCTGAGGTCTCTACGGAGAGCTAACGTCTCACAGCCGCTGCTGCTGTCCTTCTATCGATGCGCCGTGGAAAGTATCCTCACCTATGGAATCCTGGTGTGGTTTGCCAGCTGTACTGTGGCTGAGAGGAGGGTGCTGCAGGGAATTATAAAAACTGCGCAGCGCATTACAAACGCTAACCTGCCCTCCTTGGATGACATATACAAGGCCCGATGCTTGCACAGGGCCATAAATATCAAGAAGGACACATCCAACCCTGCCAACCACCTTTTTACTCGGGGAGGCGACTCAGGTCTCTGCAGGCTCGCACCGGTAGATTAAAAAATAGTTTCTACCCATGTGCGATAAAAGAGCTTAACTCCAATAGTGAACACTGGGAAGCAAGAAGTAACTTCGAGGAATACCGCTAAATTCTTTTAAACTCTTTTAAAAATGTATTTATTATTTTACTATTAACTGTACATATGTGTATTGGTTGTCGTGTTGTATTTCTTTTAACGGAGGAGAAGCAAATAGAATTTCGTTGCTCAGTTTTGTGCAATGACAATAAACATATTCTATTCTATTCTATTTCAGAAGAGACCATGTGATGGGAGGAAGCCTTCTACTACTTAGGTAGTGAGTCACGAATGAGAATGTCTTAATCTTGGACTATCTTTGATTGGATTTTACTGGACTTTATCTTGCACTAACCATTATTCCATTATCATTTATCTCTACACTGTAAATAGCTCGATTGTAATCATGTATTGCCTTTCTGGTGACTGTTCAGCACACAACAAAAGCTTTTCACTGTACCTCGGTGCACGTGGCAATAAACTAAACCCCTCTACTTCCTGAGAAGATTACGGAGATTCGGTATGTCAAGGAGGATTATCTCGAACTTCTACAGGTGCACAGTAGAGAGCATGCTGACTGGCTGCATCGTGGCCTGGTTCGGCAACTTGAATGTCCAGGAGCGGAAAAGACTGCAGAAAGTTGTGACCACTGCCCAGTCCATCACCGGCTCTGACCTCTCCACCATCGAAGGGATCTATTGCAGTCGCTGCCTCAAAAAGGCTGCCAACATCATCAACGACCCACACCATCCTGGGCACACACTCATCTCACCGTTGCCATCGGGAAGAAGTAAAGGAGCCTGAAATTTGTGACATCTAGGTTCAGGAGCAGCTACTTCCCCACAGCCGTCAGGCTACTAAACATAACATCAAATAAGCACTGAACAATAACAGTCTATTATTATTATTGCACTATATCTGTTTATTTATTGTTTATATGGTCTATGGTCCATGGACACAGTGAACGTTTATCTTCTGTTTGTATTATGTTTATTTATTCTATTGTGCTGCAGCAAGTAAGAATTTCATTGTCCTATCTGGGACACATGAGCATAAAACTCTCTTGACTAAACTACTTTCACTCCATCTCAATGCACAAAATGCCCATGTATTCGTTTTTAGTTTAGTTTAGAGATACAGCGCGGAAATAGACCCTCTGGCCCACCAAGTCCGTACCAACCAGTGATCCCCACATGATAACACTATCCTACACACACGAGGGACAATTTACATTTTACACCAAGCGAATGAACCTACAAAACTGTACATCTTTGAAATGTGTGGGAAAAACTGAAGTTCTCGGAGAAAACCCACACTGTCACAGTGGGAACATACAAACGCCGTACAGGCAGCATCCGTAGTTGGGACCTACCCCGGGTCTCTGGCGCTGGAAGGTGGCAACTCTACCACAGTGCTGGCCGTTCCTTAACATTAATGGTTCCAAACTTTTGGATTTGAAATGCCATTCTGAGACTATGGATCAAGTCAAGCTTCAGGTCTTATGCTCATGTGCTCCTTGAGGGATAATAATAATAATGGATGGGATTTATATAGCGCCTTTCTAATACTCAAGGCGCTTTACATCGCATTATTCATTCACTCCTCAGTCACACTCGGTGGTGGTAAGCTACTTCTGTAGCCACAGCTGCCCTGGGGCAGACTGACGGAAGCGTGGCTGCCATTCTGCGCCTACGGCCCCTCTGACCACCACCAATCACTCACACACATTCACACACATTCACACACAGGCAAAGGTGAGTGAAGTGTCTTGCCCAAGGACACAACGACAGTATGCACTCCAAGCGGGATTCGAACCAGCTACCTTCCGGTTGCCAGCCGAACACTTAGCCCATTGTGCCATCTGTCGTCTACTGCTGTGCCACAATGCCGCCTTCTGCTCCACCATGCCACCTTAATTAATTCTGTGGCATTGCCAATGCACACCAGCTACCATGTGGAGCACACACACACACACACACACACACACACACACACACACACACACACACACACACACACACACACACACACACACACACACACACTTGTCAGAGCCCAGCCGCTCCTGTCTCCATCTTGAACCCTCTGTGCTATCTGCATGCCACCAATTCTGGTCACGCACAAAATGAATGAAATACACACGTCAGTAAATACCAGTAATAAAAAACAATAGATTATTATGTTGTAGATGCATGACCTTCACCAGAACAGTAGCAGCTGCGCAAGTTAAAAGCAAAATGATTGGAAAGATTAACTGAACGAGAAGCTGATATACGCCAAGGGCACGGTGATCTGTCTCCCAGGGTTTGACACAGGTGGCAACAGAAGAGGTAGATGTGTAAGAAGGAACTGCAGATGCTGGTTTAAACTGAGGATAGGCACAAAAAGCTGGAGTAACTCAGCGGGGCAGGCAGCATCTCTGGAGAGAAGGAATGCATTGGCTCTCCTTCCAAAATTCTCCCAAGTCTAGAATGGCTCCTACAAATCAAAGGATGGAAAATGTAATTCTGGCATTTAATAACAGTGGGAGAGAGGAAATGTGAAACGACAGAATAGTTTGAGTCATTGCTGGAATCTACAGTTTAAAAAAATTTGGTAATTAGGCATCTAAAAATATCATTACAGATTCAACATTCAACATGGATGTAGGAAAGGAAAATCACATTTGATGAATCTCCTGTAGATTCTTAAGAGTGAGGTTGTGGATTGTCCTTCTCCGTGGATTGTCACCTTGTCGTGGTGGAGAAGCTTGTGTGGTCCTGAGATCCTGAGAGCGATGCCGTCTGGAGCTATGCTCCTGGTAGGGCCACCCATGGCGGTAAGGTCGAGGGGGAGGTCCCTGACAAAGAGCAATCCAACCAAGACCTCAACGGTGGAACAGGTGGAGGATGATGGATGGCTGACCTTAGTGGAGCGTCACAACGGCTGGGAAGGCGGATGAAGGCTGCAGCAGAAAAGGGTCTCCGGTCGTCTTGGACTGCATGCCACTGGATCCTGATCCAGATCTGTGAAGGACTGTGTGGTGGCTGTCTGTGCACCAGTCTCCCCACGTTAAACATAGTCAGGCACTGGGGCCCTCTTACCCAGGAGACACCCATGGTCTGCCATGACCGAAGAGGTTGTAAATAGCAGAATAATCAATCTGGTTTATTTGTTTATAAGAATTGTTTAAATGAAATGAGAGCATACGGGATATGTATTAAGAATTGGTCAATATGTAGTAAACACAGTGGGAATAAGAGGATTATGAGGCCGTGACGAGTGAGGTGCTACCTTACTTGTCACGTATTTGGGACCCTGTTGTTCAGAATTATCCAGTGAATTGGATAATGGGATCAAGTGTAGCGTGTCAAAATTTGTTGATGATACAAAGCTTGATGGCTGTGTGAGTTAAGATGTAGGACCATCTAAAGCTAAATTAATGAGTAAGAATGTGGTAGAAACTGGAACACATAAAATCCATCCACTTTAGAGAATGTAATAGAAAGAGAGGTGTATTTTTTGAATGGGTGGGCAATCTGGCCAAAAGGTCATGTGGAAAAGGTAATGTGCAACGTGGACTAGGCGCAGCAGTAGAGTTGCTGCCTTACAACGCCAGAGACCCGGGTTCAATCCTGACTACTTACAGTCTGTATGGAGTTTGTTTGTTCTCGCTGTGCAGGGGCGGAATACCCGGGTGGGGGGGGCCAGAGGGAACACATCCCCCCCCATGTTTTGAGAGGTGGGGGACATCCCCCCCGAAATTTTTGTGATCCCGATTTTAAAATCTCCGTTTTTAGCGCTGGATTGAGCCTCCGAAGCCTCGCACGTGTGTGTGAGCAAAGATCCTATAGGATCTTTGTGTGTGAGTGTGCGCATGCGCGCGTGGCCGCCAAAAAATTGTGTCCCCCGTCCCCTCCATGTTTTGATAGCGTGTTCCGCTCTTGTCGCTGTGACCATAAGTGTTTTCTCCAGGTGCTCTGGTTTCCTCCCACACTCCAAAGACTCACAGGTTTGAGTAGGTTGATTGACATTTTTAATTGTCCCGAGTGTATAGAAACATAGAAAATAGGTGCAGGAGTAGGCCCTTCGAGCCTGCACCGCCATTCAATATGATCATGGCTGATCATCCAACTTAGTATCCCATACCTGCCTTCTCTCCATACCCCCTGATCCCCTTAGCCACAAGGGTTACATCTAACTCCCTCTTAAATATAGCCAATGAACTGGCCTCAACTATCTTCTGTGGCAGAGAATTCCAGAGATTCACCACTCTCTGTGTGAAAAATGTCTTTCTCATCTCGGTCCTAAATGATTTCCCCCTTATCCTTAAACTGTGACCCCTAGTTCTGGACTTCCCCAACATCTGGAACAATCTTCCTGCATCTAGCCTGTCCAACCCCTTAAGAATTTTGTAAGTTTCTATAAGAACCCCCCTCTATCTTCTAAATTCTAGCGAGTACAAGCCGAGTCTATCCTCATATGAAAGTCCTGACATCCCAGGAATCAGTCTGGTGAACCTTCTCTGTACTCCCTCTACGGCAAGAATGCTTTCCTCAGATTCGGAGACCAAAACTGTACGCAATACAGTCTCACCAAGACCCTGTACAACCGCAGTAGAACCTCCCTGCTCCTATACTCAAATCCTTTTGCTATGAAATAGGATAGTGTTAGTGTTAGTGTACGGGGTGATTTCTGGTCAGCACAGTGTCGGTGGGATGAAGGGCCTGGTTCTGTGCTGCATCTTTGAAGTCTAAAGGGTGGCAATTGAAAGCCATTGATGTTCAGAAAGCTCATGGTGTCTTTATGGACAAATCACTTAGGAGTCAGCATGCAGTTACAGAAAGCAATTAAGAAGACAAATATATTCTACAACATTGAAGGAGGATTTAAGTGCAAGAAGATATATGTCATACTGAAAATACATTGGAGTACATATTAATATTGTGCGCAGGTCAGGGCTCCCTAATTATAAAGGGAATACAGCAATGGTACACAAGACAAATTCAGAAATAGTGAGTTTGTGTTATGAGGGGTGAGACTGAACTTTGAGTTCAGAAAAAAATGAAGAATTATTCCATTGACGTTTTTAATGATGTATGACATATTGGCTGAAGAATGACGTTGCCCCTGGATGGATATCTAGAACCAGGGATCACAGTCTTAAAATGAGGCATTGATCATTTCGGGCAGAAATATTTTTATCCTTAAATAGAGTATCTTTAGAAATCTTCCCAAGATTGCTGTGGAGATTCATTAACTGTGTCCATTCAAGAAAGATATGGATAGCTATTTAGTTGTTATGGAAATCAAAAGATATGGGGTTGGTAAAGGCGGTAAAGGGCCTGTCCCACTCTACGAGGTAATTCAAGAGTTCTCCCGAGTTTTCCCCGATTCGAACCCGGAGAATGGCCATAGCGGGTCCGTAGGAATTCGTGGATGTCTCGTCGTGGCCCGTACGGGTAAAAAGTAACAATTTTTTCTCATCGCGAGTATTTTTTTTACACGTGGACATTTTTCACTGTGTTGAAAAAACGTCACGAGTTGACCGGATTTCCCGAGTACCTACCGTTACTTGTACGAGCCGCTACGAGACATCCACAAACTCCTACGGACCCGTTATGGACATTCTCAGAGTTCGAATCAGGGGAAAACTCAGGAGAACTCTTGAATTACCTCGTACAGTGGGACAGGCCCTTAAGTGAATTAAAAGAACAGTCAATTAACCTTGGGACAAACATAAGGGGCTAAAATTATTTCTTATTGATTCATATGTTGTCATAGGAGCAGGATTAGGTCATTCAGCCCATCAAGTCTTCTCGCCATTCAATCGTGGCTGATCTAATTTTCTCTCTCAACCCCATTCTCCTGCATTCTCCCTATAGCCTTTGACACCCTTACTAATCAATAACCTGACAATCTCCGCTTTAAATATACCCAATGACTTTGCCTCCAAAGCCGCCTGTGGCAATGAATCCCACAGATTCACCACCCTCTGACTAGAGAAATTCCTCCTCATCTCCTTTCTAAAGGCAAGTCCTATTGATTCTATCAGCATGATCATATGATCATATTGAATGGTGGTGCAGGCTCGAAGGGCTGAATGGCCTACTCCTGCACCTAATTTCTATGTTTCTATGTTTATTGGCTGCTCTTATCATATTCTTATGTACTTAAGGATAGGCAGTATTTTTTCTTTTGTAATATTCGAAAGAAGCTCACAAACATAACAATACCCAGATTATGCAAAAGATCATCAACAGAAACATTAAAAGATCAAGAAGAAGAACAATTTTTTTTGATGTAAAATACACATTAGTCTTTCAAGAGAGAGTTAGATTTAGCTCTTAGAGCTGAAAGGAATCAAGGGATATGGGGGGAAAAGCAGGAATGGGATACTGATTTTAGATGCTCAGTCATGATCATATTGAATGGCGGTGCTGGCTCAAAGGGCCGAATGGCCTACTCCTGCACATATGTTTAGTGATGTGCTGATACAAAAGCATGAGAAAATACTTACAGAAACATAGAAAAGGTCAATGGAGCCATGGAAAATACATGAAATGACAGCAAAGCTTCTGGTGGAGAGGAGAAAACGAAATCACAAGTCCATACCATGTGCCCACATCACCATAGCTTTCAAGTCTAAGAAATAATTTCCTAAATATCAGTCTATTTTCCCTTCACCCTGAAGACTGAAATCCCTTCTCCAAACCATAAGGAACCTCTGTTATGAATAAAAGCTAGGAGTTTGAGATCACTAATGTTCGCAAAGAGATATGGATGCTGAGTAAAAATGAGAAATTGGAGTAGAAACTACTAATAATGAAAACTAGGGTGCCTCACTTTAACCAGTTCATCCATAATCCAGATAGATAGATTCTTGGTTGGTACAGGTGTCGGGGGTTATGAGGAGAAGGCAGGTGAATGGGGTTGGAATGATTGAATGGCTGAGTAGACTTGATGGGCCGAATGGCCTAATTCTGCTCCTATTACTTATGACCTTACTCTTCTCTATTTGGCCTAGTTGAGTTTGGAGATACAAAATGGATACAAAACAGGCCCTTCAGCCCACCGAGTCAACGTTAACCATCGATCACCCATATACACTAATTCTATCCTCTTTTGACCTCCCTACACAATAGGGGCAATTTGCAGAAGACAATTAACCTACAAATCTGCACGTGTTTGGAATCGGGAGGAAACCAGAGCATGCTGGAGAAACCACACGACACGGGGAGAATGTAAAAATGCTGCACAGACCACACCTCTAGTCAGGATTGAACCCTCACTCTGGTGCTATGAGTAAGCAGCTCCACCGCTGTGTTACGGTGCCACCCATACTTTGTTGAATAGAATAGAAGGCAGGACCTAGGATGAATGGCGAGTGAAACAGCATACATCTTGGTCTGCTCTCCAAGCAAATGCCTACCCCTTGTGGAGCTGTGGAACATAAGAGCTGTAGCTTGACTTGATCCATAGTCTCAGAATGGCCTTTCAAACTTAAAAGTTTGGAATCATTAATTTTAAGGAATGGGCGGTACGGTGGCCTGGCGGTAGACCTGTTGCCTTCCAGCGCCAGAGTTGTGTGTTCGATCCTGACTACGGGTGCTGTCTATATGGAGTTTGTACCTTCTCCCTGTGACTGCATGGGTTTTCACCGGGTGCCCTGGTTTCCTCCCACACTCCAAAGACGTACAGGTGTGTAGGTTATTTGGCTGTAGTAAATTTTAAATTGTCCCTGAAGGTGTAGATTAGTGCTAATTTATTGGGCGATCCTCGGTTAGTGTGGACCCGGTGGTTGCCCGGAGGGCCTGTTTCTCTAAAGTCTAAAGTGATGTACTGTGAATCATTGATAAATGTGCGAACACCAAGGAAATGTGGAACTGATGCATTATTTCAGATATGGTCCAATTTAATGGGTGGTTGGCTACTGATAGAACAGTACAGTACAGGAACAGGCCTTAGGCTCGCAATGTCTGTGCCAAACATGCTGCCAAGTGAAGTTAATCTGCTGTAGTCCATAAAACAGTACAAAAGTACTCCTGCACTTAATTCCTGCATTCTTAATCTATCAGCCTTGGTTTAGTTTGATGGCTGAGGGATAACCTTATCGAGTTTTATGAAATTATGAGCAGCATATATAGGAGTGCTCGTAACAATCCTTCTCCCAGGACAGATGAGTATAGATCTAAATGGCATAATTTGAAGGTGAGAAGGGGGGAATTTAACGGAGATTAAGGGGTAAGTTTATCATACAGAGGGCAGTGAATATTTGAGATAAGCTGCCAATAGTGGAGGTAGTGCAGTCAAATACAATTGCAATGGGTGGCGCAGTGGTAGAGTTGCTGTCTTGGCGCCAGGGTCCCGTGTTCGAGCCTGATGACGGGTGCTGTCTGTACGGAGTTTGGACGTTCTCCCCATGACCTGCACAGGTTTTCTCCAAGTGTTCTGGTTTCCTCCCACACTCCGAAGACGTACAGGTTTGTAGGTTAATTGTATAATTGCAACTTGTCCCAAGTGTGTGTAGGGTAGTGTTGGTGTGCAGGGATCACTGGGCAGCGCGGGCTTAATGGGCCGAAGGGCCTGTTTCCACACTGCATTTCTAAACTAAATTAAAAATAAAATTGTAATGTTTAAAAAGCATTTGGACAGGTACTTGGAGAGGAAAGAAGTGTAGGGATTCGGGCACAATGTGTGCAAATGGGATTAGTGTATACAGACATTACAATTGGCATGGATGAGGGAGGGGAAAAGGATCTAATTCTGTGCTGTAGTTATCTTTGATTCTAAAAAAAGGTGAGCATGTTCTCTCATGACGAAGATAGACACAAAATGCTGGAGTAACTCAGCGGGTCAGGCAGCATCTCTAGAGAAAAGGAATAGGTGACATTTCAGGTTGTACCCCTTCTTCCAACTGAGAGTCGGGGGGGGGGGGGGGAGGGAAACTCTCTCTGACCCGAAACATCACCTATTTCTTTTCTCCACACATGCTGCCTGACCCATTGAGTTACTCTGGTATTTTGTCTCTCTCTTCAGTGTGAACCAGCATCTGCAGTTCCTTCCTACGTGGGTTCTCTTGTAACCCTGGCCAACATTTATTCCAGCCATCAAAGGCCGTGAAGAGACAATCATTTATTTGTTGCTTTTCAACAGTGACGGCTTTACAGAGGGATCTAATTGACTGTAAAATGTCTTTGAACAGCCTGACATCATAACTGCCTGTTTGCCAAAGTGTACGGATAAAGCATTTTAGTATCTGCTACATGGCCTTCAGATTTACAGTCTGGAACATTAATGTGTATTAGCATCCTGCTCTGGTATTTTGGACCAGGCTGAAGATCCCAAGGTTTCTGTCTGGTTGTTGAGAAAGATTGAGGCTTAGAACGGCAACTGTTGGAAGCAATCACTCCAGGAACTGCAAGCAGGCCGCACACTGGCGCAGCGGTAGAGGTTCTGCGTCACCGCGCCACAGACCCAGGTTCAATCCTGACCACGGGTCTTGTCTGTGTGGAGTTTGCACATTCTCCCTGTGACCACGTGAGTTTTCTCCGGGTGATCTGGTTTCCTCCCACATACAGGTGTCAGAGGTTATGGGGGGAAGGCAGGAGAATGGGGTTAGGTCGGAGAGATAGATCAGCCATGATTGAATGGCGGAGTAGACGATGGGCCGAGTTGCCTAATTCTACTCCTATTGATCTTATGACCACATTCCCATTAAACCATTGTTTGAACCATTGAACAAAGACCCCTTGGCATGTATCGTATCAACTAGGATCTGCAGGGCCGTTTCAGGAAATGTCAGAGGTTTGTAGGTTAATTGACTTTTGTAGATTGTTCCCAGTGTGTAGGATGCGGAAGTGGAATAACATGGTACTAGTACTAGCGGGTGGTCAATGGTCGGTGTGGACTCAGTGGGCCGAAGGCGCTGTCCCCAAGCTGTATCGTTGAACTACCACAAACATATGGAAGAATCCAGCTATCGTTACTCAGAGAGCTGAGATACAAGTTGCTATTATTCAAATTCTGCTGCCCAGAAATTGGATTGCATTTACTTTTGTATTGTTTGAATGTGTCTCTAATTAGCACAGGTGCCAAAAAGTGACAAAAATTCAATTTGAAATGGTTTGCACTCAGAAGCAAGAGCTGAAACAGGAACTATGTGATTTAGTGCAGCATTCATAGAAGTGGTCTCAACAATTAAAGAGAATTGCACATGGAATACAATACAATACAATACAATACGGTTTTATTCGCCACATTGCACATAAAGTGCAAGTGAAATGAAGGAAGCCACATGCATTAAGGTTGTAGACTCAAGGAACTGCAGATGCAGGTATACCATGAAAAAACACCAAGTGCTGCAGTTACTCAGTGCCTCAGGCAGCATCTCTGGAGAACACGGATTGGTGAGACATGGCATAGACTAGACCATTTTGCCCAACACACTCTCGGTCTGCCAAGCCCCATTGAATCTCCTGGTTGCTAACTATTTTAACTGCCCTTTCCATCCCTATACCGATCTTTCTGTCCTGGGTCTCCTCCATTGCTAGAGTGAGGCCACACACTAACGGAAGGAACAGCACCTCATATTCTGCTGACGTAGCTTACAACTCAATGATATGAACGTTGATTTCTCCAATTTTACGTAACTGACCTACAAACAACCCCCTCCCCCCTTTTTCCCCCTCTTTTCTGTGCATCACCTGGATACACACCCATTTCTCCATTTCCCTTTCCCCCTGTCCACCTATATTCCATCCTCTGGCTTCACATTTCATGCCTCGTCTGTCCTTATCTCACTCTTCAAATCTGGCCTTTGTCTACCCATCTACGAATCAAAAACCTCACCTGTATCCACCTGTCACTCGGCCAGGGTTCATCCCACCCTACTTTGTTTCCCAGCTTTCACTCCCCTACTACAATACGTCTGAAGAAGGGTCCCGACTCGAAACGTCACCTATCCATATTCTCCACAGAATTGGTCAGTTGACCTGCACACCACTGATGTGTCTGAAAGATGAAAACTCTCACTTAAAGTCAAGCCAAGACGTGAGGCTTCAAAGCAATGTGCCATGAGGAGTTGTAGACATCTTCTAGCAAACCAATTAAGTAATCAGGGTAGATTTTTATTCATTCATGTGTCAGAATCAATGTAGGTGGATGTGCAAAGCAGGATGTGAAGGAGTTTTATGCATAATCAGGGATCCCTGCCTGGAAATTGATGTACTGTAATATTTATGGTAGCTGCAGTGTGAGGTTCCAATGCTCTGCATTGGGAACTATGAATCTGCAGTCACCTTACAAGAAGCGCCTCTCTTTTTGAGATTAGGCCCCTTGCAGCCCTTGCCGAAAATGCATACCTCCACTGTTAGCTGGAGATGAGACTGTAATTGCTGAATTGGGACATTCACCCAGAAGCCTTGGTATTACTCCTCTTCTTCTTGCCAACAATGTCACTCATCAATGGTATCCATTACATGAGTATCTCAGCAGCCAAGTTTTGGAGGAAACACTGGGCTAGTTATTGCAAACTTTGCAACTATGTTAGTGGACTTTGGAAGGTGTTCGATTAGCCTTTGCTCAGTTCCGAAGCTGCCGAGCATGCTCTTCCGCTGTCATCAATGCCCCTTTAAAAGCAAAAAAACTATTGAGATATTTCATAGTTTGACTGAAACAGGCATAGAATCAAGTTCTGGGCTCTAGTTTACATTAGCATATACAGATTGGATGCTACATCAATATTGATGCCATTAGGCACAAAGCCGACACCAGGAAAATGTCATGTGAGTGAACAAAGATACCATACAGATAGTTCAGTTTAGTTTATTGTCACGTGTACCGAGGTACAGTGAAAAGCTTTTGTTGCGTGCTAACCAGTCAGCGGAAAGACAATACATGATTACAGTCAAGCCATTACAGTGTACAGATACATGATAAGGGAATATCGTTTAGTGCAAGGTAAAGCCAGTAAAGTCCGATCAAAGACAGCCCGAGGGTCACCAATGAGGTAGATAGCAGTTCAGGACTGCTCTCTAGTTGTGGGAGGATGATAAAGTTGCCTGAAAACAGCTGGGAAGAAACTGTCCCTGAATCCAAGTGCTCAGTCCAATTTTTAAGTTTACTCTGTGTGTCAGGCAGCACCTCTGGAGAAAAGGAATAGGTGACGTTTCGGGTCGACCCAAAACGCCACCTATTCATTTTCTCCAGAGATGCTGCCTGACCCGCTGAGTTTCTCCAGCTTTTTGTGTCTGTCTTCGGTTCCTTCCAACACAATCTTTAGATTAGTTAGATTAGTTTATTGTCACATGTGCGGAGGTCCAGTGAAAAGCATTTTAGTTGCCTGCTATCCAGTCAGCGGAAAGACCGTACATGGTTACAATCAAGCCGGTCACAGTGTACAGATACAGGACAGTGGGAGTAATATTCAATGTAAGATAAAGTCCAGTAAAGTCCAATCAAAGATAGTGTGAAGATCTCCAATGAGGTAGATGGTAGGTCAGGATCGCTCTCTAATTGGTGATAGAATGCTTCAGTTGCCTGATAATAGTTGGGAAGAAACTGTCCCTGACTCTGGAGGTGTGCGTTTTCACACTTCTGAAGTTTTCACACTTGACTGATGGGAGAGGGGGAGGGAGAAGAAGGAGTGTTTCTTCACAGCAATTATCAGGCAAGTGAACCATCCTCACACCAACTAGAGAGCGGTCCTGAGCTACCATCTCCCTCATTGGAAAACCTCAGTCCATTTTTAATTGGACTTTACTGGACGCTATCTTGCACGAAACGTTAGTCCCGATATCCTGTAACTGTGCACTGTGGAAGGCTTGGCTTGATTGTAATCATGTATAGTCTTTCTGCTGACGGGGCAGGGCGCAACAATAAAAGCTTCTCACCGTTCCTTGGTGCATGTGACAATAAACACAACTAGACCAAACTATGGGAACTCCATAACTCTACGGTACCATTACTGTAACTGCTAGAATTTAGCTACAGTAGGTCAACTTCAAGAGTAATCTGCAGACCTTTTAATAGTATTTACATTTAAATGTTTACCAAACTGTACTTGAATTCCTTGGACTTTTAAATGGAATGTACCCGGCAGGGATGGAAAGCAAGTGAAAGCTGCTTTCTCATCAGTATTGTTGGGAAATGATTAAACTTGGTAACACATTTGTACATGTACAGAATGAAATCCTATTTAACATTTTTAACAGAGTTATGGATATTAATCCAAGAACATTCTCCACAAAGGAGCCCATTGTTCTTCCTTCCACAACATTTAGTTTTTATCTTTTTTTGGTTGTTAAACACCAGGTATAAGAACCTGAAAGTGAAAGACTTTCATCAAGCCTCGAAGCAACAGAAAGACATTCCAAACTTAGCAAACTCATTGAGACTTTCTTTAACAAGTGCAAGCAGCATATGCCTAATCTCACCACCGCATTAGTGCCCCAGTTTCCACTCACCTTTGAGTGTACAGGATGAGCAAATACAAATACAAATCCTATGTGAACGGAGAGCTTGGATGACCATTAACAATAGGTTAACCGAAGATGAGAGTTCGTCAGCAATGAGCCTGTACTCGCTGGAGTTTAGAAGAATGAGGGGGGGGGAACCTCATTCAAACGTACAGAATAGTGAAAGGCTTGGATAGAGTGGATGTGGAGAGGATGTTTCCACTAGTGGGAGAGTCTAGGACTAGAAGTCATATCCTCAGAATTAAAGGACATTCTTTTAGGAAGGAGATGAGAAGGAATTTCTTTAGTCAGAGGGTGGTGAATCTGTGAAATTTGTTGCCTATGAAGGTTGTGGAGGCCAAGTCAGTGGATATTTTTATGGCAGAGATAGATATATTTTTGATCAGTACAGGTATCAGAGGTTATGGGGCGAAGGCAGGAGAATGGGGTTAGGAGGGAGAGAGAGATCAGCTATGATTGAATGGTGGAGTAGACTTGATGGGTTGAATGGCCTAATCTACTCTTATCCCTTATGACCTTATGACCATAATGGACTGTAACTTGGCAGGTTGCACAGCTCGTAGAGCCGCGTGATTCCTGTGTAATCCAGGCCTCCCGCGCTGTCTGTGTGGAGTTTGCATGTTGTTCCTGTGATCATCTGGATTTCTTCCAGATGTTCCAGTCTCTTGCCACTTTCCTAATTCATGTGGTTCGAGAGATCAATCATCCATGGAAATTTTTGCTGGAGTCGGGGTGAGTGGTTGAGCCTGTGAAGAACCGCATCAAGGGTTAATGTGGCAGGGTGTATTTTTGGTCAATATGGATTGGGCCTGTGTCCATGCTGTATGACATTATCAACTAAAATTCTCATCCCACTCCCTCTGTACTGTCTCCTCCTCTTTCTCTGAGATTGTCTTCAATTTTTAGTTTAAACTAGACTAAGTAGGACCCGTTGGATCCCTGCATCACACGGGAGGGCTGGTCATCAACGCAATATTCCACTTCTCCACCAATTCCAATATTGCTCACCAGTGGGGGAGGGGGGGGGGGGGGGGCTTTCTGTTGCGCTAGTATGAGTGTTGCGGGCCGAAGGTACTGGTTAACCAAGTTGACTGCAGCCACCCGACAACCAAAATTCATTTTGTGAACACAAACTTTTTAAAAGGCAGGGCAAACAATTTGGCTGCAGCCACCCGACAACCAAAATTCATTTTGTGAACACAAACTTTTTAAAAAGGCCAGACAAACAATTGGGCAGCAGCCACTTTACAGCCGCATCGAGGGGACTCACCGTGGAGTAGACGTGCGTTCAGTGTTATTCACAGCTCAGAGAGCCGTGACCCTCTCGCTTCCTGGGTCTGGCAGAGACTGAGCAAGGGACTACACTTCCGGGTTTTATAGTCCCTCCCTCCTGCTGCCTGCGGGAATGGGGACATTTTTAAAAAACATTAATATCTCTCTGATTTTTCATCAATGGTAAAAATCCTCCGGTCCCGGAAGGCGGAGGGGGGCTCTGAGCGAGGCGGCCAAGAATGACGGCCGTAGGTGGCGGCGGTCTCTCAGAAATCGCAGCACAGTGGGCCAAAAGCGGTCAAGATCAGACTTTCAGTAATATATAGATAGATAGAAGCAAAAACCACAACTTGAATGCCAGTAAAATTAAAATATAAAGAACAACCATTCCCTATGAATCTGAATAGTTTCACATTAGTTTATGGTGGTATACGTCAGGGTGCATTGAAATTGCTTGTAGACATGAGGCTCACAGAGTGCGTAAGATAAACAGTGCACGTACAGTAATGGTAAATACAATGAGTTAAAGCACAGCAGAATCCTGGATACAAATAGATTCACTGCAGAGGTTTAGTAGTACTATGGTTAAAATATTAGACAAACATCCAGAAGCTTAAACATTTGATCTGAATCCATGAGTTTAAATCTCACCATTGCAGTTGGAAAGATTAATTAAAGTAATTAAATTAATCTAGAATAAAAAGCTCGTACATTAACGGTGACTATGAGACTACTGGATTATTGCAAACCCCCATCTGGTTCACTTTTGTCCTTCATGGAAGAAAATCTACTATCATGCTTATATGGGACCTCATTCCCAGAGCAACATGTCTCACTCACAGAGATACAAGGAAATGCAGATGCTGAAATTTTGCATAGAGTTCAAAGTGCTGGAGGAACTCAGTGGGTCAGGTAGCATCTCTGGAGGACATGAATAGGTAACATTCTCAAGAAAGGGTCCAAGCCTAAACGTCGCCCATCCATGTTCTCCAGAGATACTGACTGACCTGCTGAGTTACTCCAGCATTTTAAGTTCCATGTCCAACTCCTATCTGCCTCCTGAAACAACCTGGCAATTATGTGGCATAGCCAGATGTGTTCACATAATGCCAAGAGAAAGGAATATATCCTAGTCTGTCACTCCTGAACTTTAATATGGGAGCATTACAATGACATACTCCTAGCACCATCTCTAAATAATTTAAAATACAGTATTTAAAGTGTAATTTTGATTGCTGTACTAAGCAACTGGATATAAAGCTTGATTTCTTATGTAACATTTTATCACAAATTGTGTTCTTGACAGAAAACTACATTTTCCTCATGTTTGCTTTAAGCATGATTGGTTTCTCAATCCTCATATGAACAGGCAAATAAGGCACACTCATTTCACCCCTGCCATCGGGAAGAAGGTACAGGAGCCTGAAAACTGTAACGTCCAGGTTCAGGAACAGCTTCTTCCCAACAGCCAACCGGTTTTAAACACTACAACCTTCAAATAAATGTTCAAGAAGGAACTGCAGATGCTATTTGAACCTTCAAATAAACTCTGGATTACATGAAATTGGAGGCATTTGTTTTGTTTTTGTGCACTACTAGTGATTGTTTGTTTATTTGTGTGCGTATATATGTATATGTATATTATTATATACACTGAACTTTTTTTGTTTATTATATTGTTTAAAGAGTACATTCTGTTGTGCTGCTGCAAGTAAGAATTTCATTGCTCTGTTGGGACATTTGACAATTAAACACTCTTGAGTCTTGAAAAGGATAATGCAACTCATCCACTTGAACCGTTCCATTTAATAAGATCATGATGGATCTAACTGTAAACCCAACCCCACATTCTCATTGTATCTGTGGTAACCTTTCACCATCTTGCTTATAGTGGATCGATCAACCACTAAAGTAAAGTAAGTAAGTTTATTGGCCAAGTGTTCACATACAAGGAATTTGCCTTGGTGCTCCGCCCACAAGTAACCACATGACATACAGTGACAGTTACGAATGACTCAGAAAACACTAAACATGAATAATAATAAAATAGTAATGATAAAAACACCATTGATCAAGCATGTGAACCAACAAAATACCAGATCAAAGGGAGGCTACAGATTTTTGGCTGTTGAGTTGAGCAACTACTCGTGGATAAAAACTGTTTTTATTTCTGGCTGCGGCAGCTTTGACAGTCCGGAGTCGCCTTCCAGAGGGAAGTGATTCAAAGATAAGATTGTTTCAAGATTCAAAGATAAGATTACCATAAGATTGTTCAAAGACGTACAGGTATGTAGGTTAATTGGCTTGGTAAATGTAAAAACTGTCCCTAGTGGGTATAGGATAGTGTTAATGTGCGGGGATCACTGGTAGGTGTGGACCCGGTGGGCCGAAAGAGCCTGTTTCCACGCTGTAACTAAACTAAACTTGGCTTCCATTGCACTTTAAGGAAGAGAGTTCCAAAGACTCATGATCCTATAAAAGAAAATTTTATCTCAGAATTTTATGGGTGACCCTTCTTTTCTCACAGCACCTTCCAGTATCCTTACAACAGCATGTTTGATAGATAACAATATTAAAAAAGCTTCAGATGCTGGAAGTCCAAAATAAAAGTTTAAAAATGCTAGAAACACTCAACAAGTAAGGCAGCATCTGCGGAAAGGGAAAGAGAGATAGCCTTTCAAGTCCAAGATCTATCATCACCGTGTTAAAAATAATTATATTTAGGGAGACACAAGAAACTGCAGTTGTTGGACTCTTTAGCGAAATAAAAAATGTTGGAGGAACTCAACAGGTCAGGCAGCATCTATGGTGGGAATGGACAAACAACATTTGTCAGTCCAACCTTCTTCAATCCAACCCGAAACAGATATTGTAGTGGCAATTTGGCCTGTTTTGCATGTCATTGAGGATGGCATGTGCCTTTAAATTTTAGACTGCCCGTTATATTGTGGGTGGGATTTATGACGTGTTTTTGGGCATGTTTGGAGCTTAGATGCTTGCGCAGAAGTCTAGTTTTTTAGATTAGTTTGGAGAGACCATGGGGAAGGTCAATCCTTCGACCATGTCAGTGTTACGGAGACACCAGGAGTTTTCCTAATGTCTAAAGTAATAAGCTGGAGTTCGAAGAAGATTGTAGTAGCGAGTCGGAAGAAACTTGGATGTATCTTACTATCAATAATAAAGCATTTATTCATCAAAAGACTGTGTTTTGAAGTCATATCTGAGAAGAAGCTCTGAAGGTCTCTGTGAGTGAGCTTGCATGCGTTTAGAAGACACCCCCTTCAACCATTCTCATCCAAATAGCAGCCCAGACTGATTCCTGGGATGTCAGGACTTTCATATGAAGAAAGACTGGATAGACTCGGCTTGTACTCGCTAGAATTTAGAAGATTGAGGGGGGATCTTATAGAAACTTACATAATTCTTAAAGGGTTGGACAGGCTAGATGCAGGAAGATTGTTCCCGATGTTGGGGAAGTCCAGAACAAGGGGTCACAGTTTAAGGATAAGGGGGAAATCTTTTAGGGCCGAGATGAGGAAAACATTTTTCACACAGAGAGTGGTGAATCTCTGGAATTCTCTGCCACAGAAGGTAGTTGAGGCCAGTTCATTGGCTATATTTAAAAGGGAGTTAGATGTGGCCCCTGTGGCTAAAGGGATCAGGGGGTATGGAGAGAAGGCAGGTACAGGATACTGAGTTGGATGATCAGCCATGATCATATTGAATGGCGGTGCAGGCTCGAAGGGCCGAATGGCCTACTCCTGCACCTATTTTCTTTGTTTCTATGTTTCTAATTACCCGAAATATGAAAATCAGCCGCTATAGATACCGGACCAGCTATGTTCCACCAGCACTTGGTGTTTTAACCTGTATGTTTATAGATTGGCTTGGGTGTGACGGAAGAGGCAATTGCTCTGGCTTGTGACAGCTTCAGAATTTATAGCATTGGGGTTGATTTAGATCAAGAAGCAGACCATTAACTTACTGTATCTGCGTCCTTCACGGGCAGCGGACCACATCATAGTTTAATAAATCCCAATCAATGGCACCATCTCCCTCATCATCATCATCATCATTGGGGATAGGAATTTGATCAATACTGTGAAGCCCCAATCAGACCTTGCATCCCTCAGCGAGGTCAGAGAGTTCAAGCACAAAGGCAGTGGGTGTAATTGTAGATAATCCATCTATTGAAAGACATTGGAACAAACTGGTATGTAAACTGATACCCCCACCCTCTCCTTTGCACTATATTGTCTCTCGGATTAGATATACGCGCGGAAGTACATTCAAGAGGTCAATTTATCATACAATCTTTTCCGCTATTTACCAAATCAGCTACCATATCTGTTGCCACGGCAACTCATTATAATGGTGTCACTTGAAATTGTTTGCTGCTAGTCTGCAGAAATTACTGGGACAGCTAAAAGAGAGTGAGAGGAGGGTCCTCAGATCCACGAGCCACATTCAAATTTCAGGATAAATTGTCTTAAGATACTTAGTCCGATCCATCGATCTAAAACAAACAAATCAAACTGCGTGGCAGCAACTCTACCGCTGCGCCACTATGCTGAGGTACTGAGAGGTGAGCTGTTTAAGGAAGTTTAGGTACAGATATATGGATCGGTAGAGTTTAGAGAAATATAGACCGAGCATGCAAATGGACGAGCCCAGAATACCAACATGGCAGTCATGGGCAAGTTGGGCAGAATGGCCTGTTTCCATGCTGTATAGCTCCAGTACTCTGATATTTCTAAGATCATGTCTCATTTTTCTATCAACCAGAGAACATAGACTTGGTCTACTCAATCTTCCCTCGCAAGAGACCAAGTCAAGTCAAGTCAAGTTTATTCGTCACATACACATACGAGATGTGCAGTGAAATGAAAAGTGGCAATGCTCGCGGACTTTGTGCAAAAAGACAAACAAACAAACAACCAAACAAACTACAAACAGAATGGAACAGAATCACATATTATTTTTCATATTAAATATTGTGGGCGGAAGGAAACGGGAAAAAACAGCGATTTTAAGAAAAAGCATTAGTGGTTCAGTAAATTTAGTCCCTGGTGAGATAGGAGTTTACAGTCCTAATGGCCTCTGGGAAGAAACTCCTTCTCAACCTCTTTTTAATCCAAGGGATCGGCTTAGGTAATTGCATCTCAGGCACGGATGCACTTCCTTTAATATCGAGGCTGGACCTGTTCACAACATTGGGGTCAACAGAACAGTTTACTACTGCAGTAAGACCTCTTGCTCTTGTAGTCCATCCCCTGACAATTAAGGCTGTCAGTGTGGAGACTGACACTTTGTTCCGTGACACATGCGTGCATTGCACATCCTGGCCATGTGAACATGATGTACATGCATCCGGCAGGACCAGCAACCCGCCCGAAGGCTCGTCACACAGCGTGACCGGGAGGGAGCTGGAGATGCCGGATGTGAGAGGCAAGAGCCGGTAGGAAGGTGAACCAGGGTAATGCCTCCAGCGCCTTGAAGGTTGGTTGCAGGTGGCATATGATGAGCATTTGACAGCACTGGGCCTGTACTCGCTGGAGTTTAGAAGGCTGAGGGGTGACCTCATTGAAACCTACAGAATAATGAGAGGCATAGATAGAATGGATGTGGAAAGGATGTTTCCACTGGTGGGAGAGTCTAGGACCAGAGGTCATAGCCGCAGAATTAAAGGGCGTTCTTTTAGAAAGTAGGTGAGGAGGAACATCTTTAGTCAGAGGGTAGTTAATCCGTGGAATTCATTGCCACAGAGGGCTGTGAAGGCCAAGTCAGTGGATATTTCTAAGGCAGAGATAGACAAATTCTTGAGAAGAACGGGTGTCAAGGGTTGCGAGGAGAGGGCAGGAAAATGGGATTAGGAGGCAGAGATCAGCCATGATTGAATGACGGAGTAGACTCGATGGGCCGAATGGCCTGATTCTACTCCTATAACTTGTGAACTTGTGAATCCCCGGGGCACAAAGATGGCTGGGAGAGGAGAGGGACGTTGGTTCACGGGAACTGATCTGGTACATCCAGCGCGCTGGCAGCGTGGGCCGCCCGGACTTTGGATAATGTCGCCAAAACATGGCGGCGCCCACGTGTAAAAAATACGCAGAAATAATTTCACTGTACAGTTGCATATGTGACAAATATTCTTAGGCCCTCTTCAGCCATGGCTGACCATGGATGTCTCCATGGTTGGAGAACGCCAGTGCATGACTTTGTTTAACGTGGGGATACTGGTGCACAGACAGCCACCCCACGGTCCTTGACAGATCTGGGTCAGGATCCAGTGGCATGGAATCCAAGAACACCGGAGACCCTTTTCTGCTGCAGCTTTCATCCGCCTTCCCAGCCGTTGTGACGCTCCACTAAGGTCAGCCATCGTCCTCCGCCTGTTCCACCGTTGAGGTCTTGGTTGGATTGCTCTTCGTCAGAGTCCTGCCCCTCGACCTTACCGCCATGGGTGGCCCTACCAGGAGCATAGCTCCAGACGGCATCGCTCTCAGGACCACACAGGCTTCTCCACCACGACAAGGTGACAATCCACGGAGAAGTAAAATAAAGGGCTTGTCCCACTTGCATGCGATTGCATGCGTCTGGCGCGACCAAACGTGGTCGCTTGAGGCATACGGACCGCGCGGGGCCAGTCCCACTTCGAAGCACGGAGGAATATGTAGTTGTGCAGGGCTCATCCCGACATCGCGCGGTGCTCCAAAAATCCCACACTGTCCGAAAATTTTGCACATCAATGGCCTGTCGGCCCGCAGGCACATTGAGGCCGTACGCAGCATCTTGACGGCGTACGCAGGGTCTTGACATCGTATGCAGTGTCTTGACAGTGTACGCCTAGCGCGTGGCATTGCGCGATGACGTCACAGCCCGGCGTGGCGTTGCGTGATGACGTCACCGCCCGACGCCGTGCGACGCCCAAATTCAGTCGGCCCGCCACCTGCCCAGCTGTTTGGTAAGTATGACGCAAATTACATCATGCACGAACTTGCAATCGCATGCAAGTGGGACAGGCCCTTAAAGCACTATTGAACTCCATATCTGATTTCTGGGAAAACAATATGCAGGCATTTTAGAATGTTTTAACGTTTGTGTCATTTTCCCTCCATTGTTAACTGTCCTGATTTTCCTCTCAGATTTCTTTTATATCTCAATTACGGTCTGAAAAAAACGGATATTTTTAACTTTCCAGCAGCAACTCTATCAGCAGATTATGTAGCCCATGAGACTTCAGTACTCAGGCTAACCATCTGCTCTGTGCGTTTACCACCCAAATGGCAGGTTTGAACATGGGCTCCCACATATTTTTTTAAAAAGCAGTGAAAAGCAAGTTAAAAAAATGACTGCAAATATAATACGTGAAGCCTGATTTAAAAATAAATCTTATCACTCTCTTGCGGCACGGTTGATCATCAAAATGATAGACAATAGACAATAGGTGCAGGAGTAGGCCATTCGGCCCTTCGAGCCAGCACCGCCATTCAATGTGATCATGGCTGATCATCCACAATCAGTACCCCATCTCCAATCAGATTTAACATACCCACCAAGTCCCACCAATTTATCTATTATGTTTTACTGCCATCTTCTAGTTGAAGTTCAAATTTGCTGCAATTAGAAGTTTATCTCGTCAATTCTAACCCCCTTGCTCATCCTTTATGCTTGTGCGGCATGGAGCGTTTGATGGCACTGGGCCTACACTCACTGGGGTTTAGAAGGATGAAGGGGTGACCTCATTGAAACTTACCGAATCGCGAAAGGCTTGGATGGAGTGGATGTGGAGAGGATGTTTCCACTAGTGGGAGAGTCTAGGGCGAGAGGTCATAGCCTCAGAATTAAAGGACATTCCTTTAGGAAGGAGGTGAGGGTGGTGACCCTGTGGAGGTCTTTGCCACAGAAGGCTGTGGAGGCCGTCAATTAATATTTAAAAGGCCGATGTAGATAAATTCTTGATTAGTATGGTTGTCGGTGGTTACGGGGAGAAAGCAAAAGAATGGGGTTAGGAGGGAGAGATAAATCAGCCATGATTGAATGGTGTAGATTTGACGGGCCGAAAGGCCTAATTCTGCTCTTATCACTTTTGACCTTATCCCCACAATAAATTACTCAAACTGTTATCTTTCCGTCTCACCACACCTATAATTTTTATTATTATCTGAAGAAGGGTCCTGACCCGAAATGTCACTTGTCCATTCCCCCCCCCCCCCCCCCCCCCCCCCTCCCCCCCCCCCCAAAATGCTGCCTGATCTGTTAAGTTTCTCCAGCACCCTGTGTCATTCGATTTCAGTATCTACAATTCCTTTTGTTCCTCTTTCACATTATCTGGAAGTTTAAAGCTTGCTGCTGATTTTAACCATTTACACATTCTCATCTTTTAGCACAACTTTTGATTTTATTCTTTGTCCCTTTCTCCCTCTATTTTTTCAAACAATACTAAAGCCGAGCCTATCTTTAAGCAAACTGGTTTGAAAGGTATTCACTTCAACCAGCAATTGTTTCCATAATGTGGCTCTACTTTGTTTGTGTCTCTGTTTGTTTAGCAGTGAGGCTTAGTTGTGGCAACGCAAGTAGAGCTGCCACCTCACACCAACAATGGCCCGGGTACATTCAATAGACAACAGACAATAGGTGCAGGAGTAGGCCAATTCGTCCCTTCGAGCCAGCACCACCATTCACAATGATCATGGCCGATCATCCCCAATCAGTGCCCCGTTCCTGCCTTCTCTCCATATCCCCTTACTCTGCTATCTTTAAGAGCTCTATCTAACTCTCTCTTGAAAGCATCCAGAGAATTGGCCTCCACTGTCTTCTGAGCAAGAGAATTCCACCGATTCACAACCCTCTGTGTGAAAAAGTTTTTCTTCATCTCCGTTCTAAATGGCTTACCCCTTATTCTTAAACTGTGACCCCTGGTTCTGGACATCGGGAACATGTTTCCTGCTTCTAACGTGTCCTTTGGCGCTGTTCATGTGGTGTTTGCACGTTGTTCCTACTCCCACATCCGAAGAACTTGCAAATTGGTAGGTTTTTGGGCCATGGTTAATTGCCCTTTATGTAGGTGAGTGGTAACTGAGGCGGAACTGATGAGAATAAAATGGGATTAGAGTATTTGTAAAATGGGAGTAGAATAGGTACTCAGTGGGCTAAAGGCCATTTTTATGCACTGCAAGGGTCTATGCACTGAGTGGTGGGCAGCAGGTGGAACGTAAGAAAAACAGTTAAGTTAACTTGTGTTGGAAAGAACTGCGTTTGGTGGTTATACACCGAAGATAGACACAAAATGCTGCAGTAACTCAGCGGGACAGGAAGCAACTCTGGAGAAGGATGGGTGACGTTTTGGGTCAAGACCTTTCTTCAGACTCAAGTTATCTTCCCTGTCAAGGAACCTGGGAGTTAACTTTTTCACACAAAGGGTGGTGGGTGTCTGGAACGAGCTGCCGGAGGAGGTGGTTGAGGCAGGTACAACCGCAACGTTTAAGAAACATTTGGACAGGTACATGGATAGGACAGGTTTAGAGGGATATGGGTCAAAGGCAGGCAGGTAGGACTGGTGTAGATGGGACATGTTGGTCGTTGTGGGCAAGTTGGGCTGAAGGGCCTGTTTCCACATTGTGTGGCTCTATGACTATAACAAATATTGCTGTACCATGTTCCAATGAATACAAAGATTTTTTTAATGTTGTGCAGATTCACGGACCTGCTGTTTGTACTGCCACATGTTCTTCATTGTTACAATTACCAAAAATCTGAAAGCAATGAAAGGGATAATTTTAACCCTGCTGAAGAAGGGACTAGATTTGTACTAGATGACATTTTTGCACCACTTGTCTTTGACATGTCAAGACTGAACAGAGTGCAATTTTCTGATGCAAAACAGAAACCTATAAGAAAAGTACAAACCAGTGCAAGGCCCTCTTTACATTCATAGTGACACCAGCCTTAACATTTTTACACCCAGCCTTACAATTCTGAGTACTGTCATATATTTAATATGTTCAATGCACAATGCACCAGTGCCAGTCACATGGCCTCTTTGAACACTGCACCCTTCAAGTGTTTCAGGGGCTGTTACCAAGGATCCAGTCCCTCAGTATCTCGTGGGCACAGCACCATCGAACACAGTCCTTCCCCACAAGACCAACACACGCAGATTGTATCATTTACCTCCAAGCTAAATCAGTCCCGTCTCATTGTGCAGTTTAAGTTAAATTACCCACAACATCCCACCTGCAATCCTGCATCAACCTCACACCCACCACACTGCCAGTAATAGAATACAATCTTCAACTTCTTCACAGCGATTGAGACAGAACAAATGCAATTTATTCATTTCTCACATTTAAACGTTTCGGAACAATTATGGAGACACGAACGTTGTTTTAAATGTATCTCACAATCTCACAATTTTTACCCAAGCCAATTAACCTACAAACCTATACATCTTTGGAATGTGGGAGGAAACCGGAACTCCAGGAGAAAATCTACGCGGTCATGGGGAGAACTTATAACTTCCGTACAGACAGCACCCGTAGTCAGGATGAAATCTGGGTATCTGGCGCTGTATGGCAGCAACACTACTGCTGCTCAAGGTGCTGCCATCTAAGCATCTTATAAGGAGTTAAGGAGTTGAAACGTACCGATAAAAAAAATCTCAGTGGTGATGCCTCTGGTATAGACGGCATTTACAATCCACCCCTAATTACCATTGAGATGGTGGAGTACTGTGCACTGTCCCGGTCACCATGCTAAAGGAAGGAGTTGATTTCATTGGGGAGAATGTAAAGGAGATTCAGTAGGCTGTTGCTTGGGATCAGAGAGTTTCTATTATGAGAAGAATATTCGATATGCTGGGCTGTTGTCTTTGGAGTGGAGGAGGCTGTGGGGGAACCTGATAGAGGTATACAATGACACAAGGAGTGTGAATCAGGTAGATAGTAGAAATTTGTAGAAAAGTTGAAACATGAAAGAGTTTCTAAAACCAGAGGGAATGAATGAATGAATGAATGAATGAATGAATGAATGAATGAATGAATGAATGAATGAATGAATAAGTTTATTGGCCAAGTATTCACATACAAGGAATTTGCCTTAGTGCTCCGCCCGCAAGTGACAACATGACGCACAGTGACTTTTAGGATTGATACATTACACATTAAACATTAATAATAAAACATTAAGGAACTGCAGATGCTGGATTACACTGAAGATGGACACAAAATGCTGGAGTAACTTAATTTTGGATTAGTTTAGAGATACAGATACTTTCAGCCCACAGGGTCTGCGCCGACCAGCGATCCCCGCACATTAACACTGCCCCACACCCACTAGGGACAATTTTTACATTTACCAAGCCAATGCCACAGAAGTCAGTGGAGGCCAATTCACTGGATGTTTTCAAGAGAGAGGAAGATTTAGCTAAGGGAATCAAGGGATATGGGGAGAAAGCAGGAACGTGGTTATGATTTTGGATGATCAGCCTTGGTCATGTTGAATGGCGGTGCTGGCTCGAAGGGCTTACTCCTGCACTTATTTTCTATGTTTCTATATAATCTACCTACCTACATGTGGAGAGAACCCATTTTCAGGCATGCAACATATCTTTAATACATTTTGAGGGATATATTTAAGTGAAAGAGATGTATTTAAGTGAGTAGGTACGGAGAATGCAGAGAGTCTTTAACCTAGAGTAGGGGAATCAAAAACCAGAAGGCCTAGGTTTAAGGTGAGTGCGGAATGATTTAGTAGGAATCTGAGGAATAACCTGTGGGGCATTTTATTTTCTCACAGAGGGTAGTGCGCATATGCAAGGAGCTGCCAGAGGAGATATTTGAGGCTGATACTAAAACAACATATAAAAGACATTGGGATATTTACATGAATAAGAATAGTTTAAAGGGACATAAGCCAGATATGGGCATGCATAGATATGGCATCTTGGGAAGTTGGGCCAAAGAGCATCTTTCCATGGTGTATGACTGCAACTCTATGACTCTATCATGGGGACCAGTTGTGTATTTCAGAGGCATTATGATTGAGGGACTCTATGGCAGACCCAGTATTCTTCTTCTTCTTTCGTGTGGCGTGCACAGCCTAAAGTTGTTGGACAACTTGTTCTATTTGATCTTCCGTTTGTGCACGTCGAGTTAATTGCATTAGTCGAAACAGGGCGGACCACGTGAAGGTTGCAATCTTCCACCCCACCCAGTATTAATAAGCAAGCTTTCCTCTTTACAATTTATTGTGTCATCGAAGGACTAAGTAGATTATAGGAATCTCATAGAGTCACAGAGTAGATACAGGCTTTCACCCCAAATTGCCCGCACTAGTGCTGCCTGCCTGCGTTGGGTCCATATCCCTCTAAACCTGTCCTATCCATGTACTTGTCAAAATGGTCCTTAAATATTGCAATTGTACCTGCCTTATCTACCTCCTCCAGCAGCATGTTCCATACACCCATCACACTCTGTGTGTAAAAATTACCCCTCCAGTTCCAATGAAATCTTTCCCCCCCTCCCCTTCAACCTATGTCCTCTGGTTCTCGATTCCCCTACTCTGGGCAAGAGACTCTGTGTCCAATCTATTCCTCGCATGATTCTGTACACCTCTATAAGATCACCACTCATCCTCCTGCGATGCAAAGGATTGAGTAGCTTAAAGAGGCCAAACATACAATGGGTTTCTGGATTTCCAATGAATTAATGAAGGAGGAATCACAATAGGAGTTCCTTCCCCTGTTTTGAAAGGTTTTTAATCTGTTATACTTTAGAAAAGGATACAGCATAAAGTGTGGCCTTTCAGCCCATCGCATACATGCTGTGCCCCATATAAGCAATATTTTTACATTGCAGTCAAAGTAATAGGAACTATTAGACTATTTAGCCTTTTCAATCCAATTGCTTGAAAACTAACGATTTAAACCTAATACCAATTTCCTTTCCTTGTTCCAAAAGTGTTTAATTATTTTTATTACTCAAGAGTGCATATAAATCCTTTAAGCATCAGTAGCAAAGCATTTTATAGTCTAAAAATTCTTTACATGGAGGAATATCTATCCAGTCTCTCCCTTCAGCATCTATTTTTAAACCTAGGGATTTCATTGTCAGCAAGAAGTTACGTCTCATTATTTCTTCGCTCAAGCACTAATATGATTAAACCTTCCCATAACCTCTCCATTCTAATCTAAATTAGTTTGAGCAGATGAAAGTTTTTTTTTCCCCCTTCCATCACGGCACAAAATGATATGAAAGCAGACAGTTTCAACCCAGTTAGACAATGCACGGACCCACTGCCTATAATTCACGATGAATTAGTGGTGAACTTGGACATTTTGGTCAGAACCCGACAGACTGGGTGGGGTGATGGCGTTCTCTGGTGAAAAGCAGAAATGGCCAATTGGAATTTTCCTCAGCAGCAGCCCATTGCAACTCATTAAGCTGAGAGGTCTTGGTTTTTAACACGTGAAATGCTTAAGTGTTCCATCTATTAGCACGGCCTTCCTTCCCCCTGACAAATGCCAGAATTATACTTTACACGAAACTAAGAGGGAGCAAAGTGAACATGATGGAGGTACGGCTACACTTTGCAAATCCCACAATAGACGAGGGAAATATGACATGTTGCTGCCCTCTTGTGCACCACTTGTCTTTAATGAGAGACGACACCTGAATGAATTCAAAGTCAACATTATTTTTATATCTGAGCTTAGCCCTGCTGCCTCTTCCTAATGCTCCTGGCTTTTTAAAAAAAAAAGCAAAATAATGAAAACTAATGCTCTGTCACTTTACAGCATTTTGGTGGCGTCCTCAGTAGAAATTCATTCCTATCCCGGTCGGAATATTATTCAAAGGTTCACAAAAATGCTGGAGAAACTCAGCGGGTGCAGCAGCATCTATGGAGCGAAGGAAATAGGCAACGTTTCGGAAACGTTGCCTATTTCCTTCGCTCCATAGATGCTGCTGCACCCGCTGAGTTTCTCCAGCATTTTTGTGTACCTTCGATTTTCCAGCATCTGCAGTTCCTTCTTAAACACGGTATATTATTCAACCTGCGTGCATTGGAAGCAGAGATGCAAGACCTCACACTCTGCAATATGCACATGGAAATCTGCATGTGCATATTAACCAATCTGTCCTGGACGTGACTCTGTACCCACAGCAAGGTGATCGACTCTTAACTGTCCCCAGAAATGAACTACAAAGCCATTCACTTCAAGGATAATTTAGGACGGTCATTAAAGGAAGGCACGTTTAAGCAATGCTCACAGTCTGTGAATTATTGAAAATAAATGAGCATGGACTTCGATTAAAACAGAAAAATCTAATAAGGACATTTGAATTTGAAATCTGAAAATAGAATGTGAAATCGTTTGAGGAGTGAGAAAGAGAAGATAATACATGAATTAACAGGAGAATAAAACAAAATTGCAAGGTCATAATACCTTCAATTCATGCTGTAGGAGGATGAAATGTGATTAACTTGAGTCTTTATGTGTAATTAAAGGCTTGTGTACTGTATGTAACCTGTCACAGTGAAATAATGAAGAACAACAATTATAGTAAAATTCAATTACATTAACGTCAGCTGCAGAAATAAAAAGTTGAGTTCAATTTTCAACTAATTTCTGGATCAGTTAAAAGTGTGGATTTGGCTTTTAATCATTCCACCTGTCCTCCCGCCGGTCCCTCGACTTATCCCTCGACCTGTCCCTCCACCTATGCCTCCGCCAGCCCCACGATCGGCTGACTTCCGCACGAGGGTCGGTCGGGTCGTGCGCCCGCCGGTGCGTTTCTTGTCTCGGGTTCTGGGGGGGGGGGGGGTCCTGTGGCGGCTCCCAAGGGTCAGGCCATCCTAACTGTCGAACCCCTCGGCATGGGAGTGGTTCAGTCCGGAGGCGGCCCTTAACCAGAGGGTTTAAAGGCAGGGGTTTGGGTGCCATCTTTCTCTCCTGTGGACTTCCCTACAACCGGGAGGAACACAAATAAAGGTGCCTCTCGAAATACCCGACTCCTCTCTTTCGTTTCGAGACCTACGCACCACATTGGTGACCCCGACGCACCATCGTCGTCATGATGGAGAAAAGAGAAAGATGGCACCCAAACCCCTGCCTTTAAACCCTCTGGTTAAGGGCCGCCTCCGAACTGAACCACTCCCGTGCCGAGGGGTTCGACAGTTAGGATGGCCCGACCCTTGGGAGCCGCCACACCTTTGCATTATTTGTATTTAACAACAGCTTGCATTGGCATAGCCTCATGCAGGTATTTTGGCAAAATGAGTGCCACAACCAAGGACATGTGGCTAATGACCAGAAAATAGCCTGCAGAAAAGTGAGATCAAACTAAAGAATTCCATAGTCCTATAAATTCAAGTTGAGGAGAGTTTAGACTTTACTTTAGGCTTTAGAGACACAGCGCGGGAAAAAGGCCCTTCGCTCCACCGAGTCCACGCCGACCAGCGATCACCCTGTACCCTATCACTATGCTACACAATAGGGACAATTTACAATTATACCAAAGCCAATTAACCTATGAACCTGCACGTATTTGGATAGTGGGAGCAAACCAGTGCACCCGGTGAAAACCCACGTGGTCACAAGGAGAGCGTGCAAACTCCACACAGGCAGCACCCATAGTCAAGATTGAACCCGGATCTCTGGTGCTGCGAGGTAGCAACTCTACCGCTGCGCCACTGGGCCGCCCCGGTTATCACCGAGAAAGATTCACTTTTCACAATTTCATGATGTCAAGAAGATACTTGACAAAATTAAGTCTTAGTTGCAGTATAGAATACACCCATTTATGCAGACAAGTTCCTCCAGTCAATAATATGATTATCATAGAGAAACATTGTTTTAGGTGATGGCTGTGGGATACATACTGGCCAAGAACCTAAACTTATTTTCTACACATGAACACATTTTTAAGCTGGTACTTCAGTTGGTGATATTGACTGGGGATATGTTCCTATAATCTCTTTAGGTTTTAGCCTGTGAAAGATTTACATTTGATTCTTCGGTGCAAATTCGTGCAAGTCTCTCCAACATCTACAGATGCAGCATGGAAAGCATTTTATCGGGATGCATCACTGCATAGTTTGGAAACAACTCCATCCAAGACACCAAGGCATTGCATAGAATTGTGGACGCAGCTCAGACCATCACACAAACCAACTGACTCCATCTGCACTTCACACTGCCTCAGCAAGGCCACCAGCATAATCAAGGACGAGCCTCACCCGCAGACACAGGAGTGTGAAAACGCACACCTTCAGATTCAACCAGTTTCTTCCCAGCTGTTATCAGGCAACTGAAAAATCTTATCAACTCGAGAGCGGTCTTGAACTATCATCTACTTCTGTGGAGACCCTCCCACTCTCTTTAATTGGACATTACTTGTCTTTATCTTGCACTGAACATTATTCCCTTTATCCTGTGTCTGCATGCTGTGGACAACTTGATTGTAATCATGTATAGTCTTTCCGCTGACTGGATAGCATGTAACCAAAAGTTTTTCACTGTAACTCGGTACAGGTGACAATAAACAAAACTAAACTAATTGGTTCTGTGTGTTCCTTTTTGTATTGTACTGTCCCCCTTATGTGTGTATTTTCTACGCAGCTGATATTCAAATAACTGAAAGGTAACTGACGTGGAATGTTAACCCTGTTTCAATCTACATTGAGGCTACCTATCCTGCAGAGTAATTTACATTTGGTATTGGATTTGTATTGGCAAGTGCACCGGGACAGTGAAAATCTGTTTTATAAGGTCATATCGTAGGTGATAGTAGAATCAGGCCATTCGGCCCATCAAGTTCACTCCGTCATTCAATTATGGCTGATCTATCTCTCTCTTCTAATCCCATACTCCTGCCTGCCCCCCCCCCCCCCTCCCCACCCCCCATTACCTAATCAAGAATCTATCTATGTGTTCAAGAAGGAACTGCAGATGCTGGAAGATCGAACGTACACAAAAATGCTGGAGAAACTCAGCGGGTGCAGCAGCATCTATGGAGCGAAGGAAATAGGCGACGTTTCGGGCCGAAACCCTTCTTCAGACTGATGGGGGGTGGGGGGGGAGAAGGAAGGAAAAAGGGAGGAGGAGGAGCCCGAGGGCGGGGGGATGGGAGGAGACAGCTTGAGGGTTAAGGAAGGGGAGGAGACAGCAAGGGCTAGCAAAACTGGGAGAATTCAACGTTCATGCCATCCGGACGCAAGCAACCCAGGCGGAATATGAGGTGCTGTTCCTCCAATTTCCGGTGTTGCTCACTCTGGCAATGGAGGAGACCCAGGACAGAGAGGTCGGATTGGGAATGGGAGGGGGAGTTGAAGTGCTGAGCCACCGGGAGTTCAGGTGGGTTATTGTGGACTGAGCGGAGGTGTTCGGCGAAACGATCGCCCAACCTCCGCTTAGTCTCCCCGATGTAAATCAGCTGACATCTGGAGCAGCGGATGCAGTAGATGAGGTTGGAGGAGATACAGGTGAACCTTTGTCGCACCTGGAACGACTGCTTGGGATCTATCTATCTATCTATCTATCTATCTATCTATCTATCTATCTATCTATCTATCTATCTATCTATCTATCTATCTATCTATCTATCTATCTATCTATCTATCTCTGCCTTAAAAATATCTACTGACAACCTCCACAGCCTTCTGTGGCAAAGAATTCCACATTCACCACCCTCTGACTAAAGAAATGTCTCCTCCTCTCCTTCCTCTGTGGAATTATCTGCCACAGAAGGTAGTTGAGGCCAGTTCATTGGCTATAGTTAAGAGGCAGTTAGATGTGGCCCTTGTGGCTAAAGGGATCAGGGGGTATGGAGAGAAGGCAGGTACAGGATACCGAGTTGGATGATCAGCCATGATCATATTGAATGGTGGTGCAGGCTCGGAGGGCCGAATGGCCTTCTCCTGCACCTATTTTCTATGTTTCTATGTTTCCTAAAATAATATCCTTTACTTCTGAGCCTATGACCTCTAGTCCTAGACTCTCCCACTAGTGGAAACATCCTCCCCACATCCACTCTATCCAAGCCTTTCACTATTCTGTGTGTTTGAATGAGGTCCCCCCTCATTCTTCTAAACTCCAGCAAGCACAGGCCCAGTGCCGACAAACACTCACAATAGGTTAACCTACTCATGCCTGGGATCATTCTTGTAAACCTACTCTGGACCTGCTCCAGAGCCAGCACATATGTTATCCATACCATACATCTGCACATTCATGCCATACATGAGTACAACAAGTAGCGCAATAGTGAACATAAGCAGAGTGCAGGGTATCGTCAAAGTAGAAGGGAATTCAGTGGGTCAGGCAGCATCTGTGGAGGGAATAGACAGGCCATATTTCCGGTCAGGACCCTTCGTCAGACTGAAGAATAAAGCAGAATATAATAAGGACACAGGGTACTGTAGATGCATAGAACACAAAGTGCTGGAGTAACTCAGCAGGTCTGGCAGCACCTCTGGGTGATATGGAGAGCTGATGTTTCGGGTTGGGACCTTTCTTCAGTCTGATGCTGCTTGACCCGCTGAGTGACTCCAACACTTTGTGTTCTCGCAAAATATAGTGCTGCAGCTACAAAGTGCAGATAGAAAAAAGTGCAAAGGCCACAACGATGTAGGTCGGGAGTTTAGGACTACACCCTTAGGTTATGAGAGGTCCGTTCAGTAGTCTGTTAACAGTGGGGAAGAATCTGGCAGTACCTGAATCTGGTAGTATGTGCTTTTAAGCTTTTGTATCTTCTGCCCAATGGGAAAGGAGAGAAGAAGGAATGATGGGATGCAAGCGGTCCATGGTTACATTGGCTTCTTTCCTCAGTGTAGATGGAATCAATAGGATAAGTATCCTGAGGCATTGTGTTTTCAATATCAATAGACAATAGGTGCAGGAGTAGGCCAGAGGTGTTGTGTAATGAGACCCATACACAGGAGTAACAACTCATAGTCCTTTATTGTAACATAAGCAGAGGAAACATTGCATGCCATCGCCTCCGTAGCCAGCATCGTGTCTCTCCGTGAGATGGTGAAGTTCCGTTATCAATAGTCCGGGATAGGGATGAAGATCTGGACCGGGCTACATGTGGGATGTGCAGCACGCGTAATATGTGTGGTGATAGATATAGTAAAGGCAGACTAAGGGGCTGGCTGAACGAGCTGTCAGGAGTGCCAAGCAAGTGATGGGACGAACCCACAGAGCAGGATCCGACATTTTCCTAGACTTGCTTAACCTGCGCAACATCTCCCGTGACCCTGTACTGGGTTCACCCGCCCAGCGTCTGATGTCAAGCCAGACCCGTGCCACACTACCTGTGGCTAAACAGACATTAGAACCACAAGTTCGCACATCATTTGAAATCCAGTCCAAGCTTCAACAAAAGCGCGACATTCAAAAAAGGTGGTGTGACAAAGCGAGCAGACCACTTCCACCACTAGCCAAGGGACAAGTAGTCCATCTGCAAACAGAAAAGGGTCACGACTGCCTTGGTGTAATATCTTGAACTGCTCCCGAACCACGTTCATATCTGGTCAATGCCGACGTAAAATAGACAGCATATCATGCCTGTGAGTGAAGCAGCACCACCTCTGTATCATCCCGACCACAAGCATACTTCCATCACACTTCTGACACCATGTTGTGTAATGAGACCCATACATAGGAGTAACAACATAGTCCTTTATTGTAACACAAGCGGAGCAAACATAACATGCCATCGTCTCCGTAGTCATCATCAAGTCTGACCGTGAGATGGTGAAGTTCTGTTATCAATAGTCCGGGGTAGGGATGAAGATCTGGACTGGAGCACACCTGGAATGTGCAGCACGCATAATATGTGTGGCGATAGATATAGTAAAGGTAGGCTAATATAGTGAATCTACAAGAGGGTGGTGAATCTGTGGAATTCATTGCCACGGACGGCTGTGAAGTCAATGGATATTTTTTACGGTGGAGATTAACAGATTGTTTATTAGTACGGATGTCAGGGGTTAAGGGGAGAAGGCAGGAGAATGGAGTTGAGAGGGAACAATAGATCAGCCATGATTGAATGGCGGAGTAGACGTGATGGGTCGAATGGCCTAATTCTGCACCTAGAAAATATGAACTTATTGTGGTACTGAAATCTCCAGCCTAAAGAGTTTGCAGGGATCACTTATCAAGCTGGAGGTGACATCTAGTCCAAAGATTTTGTGTTGAAAGTTAAGACTGGGGGCAAAACAATCCTGTTTTCAGAAAGATAACATTTGAGGGTATGGAACGACAGGTGGCTATGGGAAATACACCATTAACGGAACATATTTTAAGGGCGGCACGATGGCGCAGCGGTAGAGTTGCTGCCTTACAGCGTTTGCAGCGCCGGAGTTGCGAGTTCAATCCCGACTACGGGTGCTGTTGGTACGGAGTTCGTGCATTCTCCCCGTGACCTGCATGGGTTTTCTCCGAGATATTCGGTTTCCTCCCACACTCCAAAGATGTCCAGGTTTGTAGATTAAAATGCTGGAGAAACTCAGTGGGTGAGATGCTGCCTCACCCACTCTGCCTCACCCACTGAGTTTCTCCAGCATTTTTTGTCTACCTTCGATTTTCCCGTCTCTGCAGTTCCTTCTTAAACAGGTATGCAGATTAATTGGCTTGGTAAATGAAAATAATTGTCCCTAATGTGTGTAGGATAGGGTTAATATGCGGGGATCGTTGGTCAGCACGGACCCAGTGGGCTGAAGGGCCTGGTTCCACGCCATATCTCAAAATTAAACTAAACTAAACTAAAGATATGAAAAGAAATATAGTGGCTAAAAAACTAACAAGTGTTGTTGCCGTTCCAGTGTTATCCACAGCTCTCTCCTGGAAGGATACTTTAAAGTCAAACTTTACCTTCATCCAATTGCTGCCAAGGCTAAGAATTCTTCAGAGATTCCAATCTCTCTACTTGTGATGGATGAGCAGAATTAATTCATAGGTTTGTAACATCTGTAGGAGCCTCTTGATACTTACCCAGTTATCTCCAAGCTGATGAGCATTCAGGGTGCATCAGTTCTTCCTGAGGATTCACTGGAGAGGCAATGACAGGGTGATACCATCTGCTACCTGTTGACTACAGACCTCCAGCAAGAAACAGTGGCACTATCTACAGGAATAAATGCAAGAAGTGCTTTATCCAAGACCCAGCTGCGGATATCAGAGTATGTAGTAAAGAACTGCAGATGCTGGTTTAAATCGAAGGTAAGACACAAAATGCTGGAGTAACTCAGTGGGACAGGCAGCATCTCTGGAGAGAAGGAATGGGTGACGTTTCGGGTCGAGATACTTCTTCAGACTGAGAGTCAGGGGAGGGAGAGGGGAGGGGCAGATACAGAGATAATGAAGTGTAAGGTGAGAGAAGGAGACATCAAAGGGAGTGGAGATCCAGGAAAATGTAGAATAGATCATTGTTGGTTGGGAGAAGGTAACAACAAAGCAAACAGAGATAAAATGTAATCAAGTGAAGTTAAACTGGTCGGAGAACTGTGAAGGGGGAGGGATGGAGAGAGAGGGATAGCAGGGGTTACTTGAAGTTAGAGAAGTCAATATTCATACCGCTGGGGGTGCAAACTGCCCAAGTGAAATATGAGGTGCTGTTCCTCCAATTTGCGCTGGGCCTCACTCTGACATTGGAGGAGGTCCAGAACAGAAAGGACTTACTGCATAGACTATAGACCCCAATATAGACTTGGACTTACTCGGAGGAAGAGGAGCACCAGGCAGAATTTGTTTGGTGCATCCAAGATGGTTGGATGTGGTTAAATGCTATATGGATAGTCCAACTCGGGGAGAGACCATATTGGACCTATTATTGGGAAACGAGTCTGGCCAGGTGACTGGTGTTGCGATGGAAAAAATTGGGGATAGTGTTCGCAACTCCATATGTTTTAAGAAGGAACTGCAGATGCTGGAAAATCGAAGGTACACAAAAATGCTGGAGAAACTCAGCAGGTGCAGCAGCATCTATGGAGCGAAGGAAATAGGCAACGTTTCGGCCTGAAACTTCTCTCCAGCATTTTTGTGTACCTTCCATATGTTTTAAGATTGTTTTGCGTTGGGACAGGTCTGGGTGTTGGGGGGAGGTACTGTACTTAATCGGGGCAAGGCAGATTACAATATAATTACGCAGGAGTTAAAGAGGGCAGATTGGGATCAGCTGTTATTGGGTAAGTCCACAGAGGACATGTGGGAGTCGTTTAAAGGCCGGCTGATCAAATTGCAGGATCTGCATGTTCCAGCAAGGAGGAGTGATGAGGATGGCAAGGTAAGGGAACCGTGGATGACCAAGGAGATTGTAAACTTGGTCAGGTTTTAAAAGAAAGCGTATGTCAGGTTTAAGAAGGTGGCATCAGATTTATGTGGAACATAAAGCAAGTACGAAAGAAATCTAGCAGGCTATTAGAAGGGCCAGAAGGGTCCATGAAATCTCGTTGGCGAGTAAAGATACGAGGGTGACCAAGGAGAAAGTCGGATCGCTCGAAGGTAAAGGCGGGAATCTGTGCCTAGAGTCGGAGGATGTATGTGAGGCACTAAACAAGTACTTTACATCTGTATTCACCAAGGAGAAGGACTTGGGAGACTGCAAGGTCAGTGCATAGAAACATAGAAACATAGAGAACGGGTGCAGGAGGAGGCCATTCAGCCCTTCGAGCCAGCACCGCCGTTCATTGTGATCATGGCTGATCATCCACAACCAGTAACCCGTGCCTGCCTTCTCCCCATATCCCTAGCCCTGAAAGCTCTATCTAACTCTCTTTTAAATTCATCCAGTGAATTGGCCTCCACTGCCCTCTGTGGCAAAGAATTCCACAAATTCACAACTCTCTGGGTGAAAAAGTTTTTTTCTCACCTCAGTTTTAAATGGCCTCCCCTTTATTCTTAGACTGTGGCCCTTGAATCTGGACCTCCAACATTGGGAGCATTTTTCCTGCATCTAGATTGTCCAGCTCCTTCTATAATTTTATATGTTTCTATAAGATACCCCCTCATCCTTCTAAATTCCAGTGAATACAAGCCCAGTCATTCCAATCTTTCCTCATATGACAGTCCCGCCATCCTGGGGATAAACCTCATGAACCTACGCTGCACTGCCTCAATAGCAAGGATGTCCTTCCTCAAATTAGGGGACCAAAACTGCACACAATACTCCAGATGTGGCCTCACAGGGACCCTGTACAACTGCAGAAGAACCTCTTTACCCCTATACTCAAATCCTCTTGTTATGAAGGCCAACATGCCATTAGCTTTCTTCACTGCCTGCTGTACCTGCATGTTTACTTTCAGTGTGGAGAATACAAAAATGTTAAGGTAGTGGAAGGAGGTGGTACAGAGGACCTTGATTAGCACGTATGTGGATAAGTCTCTTGGCCTTGATGGTATATATCCCATGTTATTGAGGTCGGGGGGGGAGGGGGGGGGGGAAGAGAGTAGATTGCAGGGGCCTGGATGAGGATCTTTGTTGTTTTTCAAGCCACAGGCGATACTGGAGGATTGGAGAACAGCCAATGCTGTACTGTTCTCTGCTCTATACAAGACCTATTGTCTTGCTATTCAAAGGCAGAGCACACCCTGAGACCCGAAGGGCATGCTCATGCTATTTTCTCTTACATATTTATATACACAATTTGAGCAGTTAGTGGAAGGAATGGGAGGTAGCATTAAAAGCTTTGAAAGAATGAGGCGCAAAAATAGATCTTTGACTAACAGTGGGCTATGATTACAGGCTGAAGATATCAAGTTGTTCTCAGTAGCAACACTAAAATCAAGGAAGATGTAATCTTGTGTTCTTTGTGCTGAAAGGCATCAATAATGTGGACAAAAGTAGGTTAGTTAGAATAAAGGACTATTAGACCACGCTGACAGAAGGAACTGCAGGCGCTGGAATCTTGAGAAAAGCATAAACTGCTGGAGGAACTCAGAGAGTCAGGCAGCATCTGTGCAGGGAATGGGCAGACGATGTTTTGGGTCAGGACCCTTCTTCAGATCATGGCATTTTAAACCATGATAATTAGACCAGGACACAATATGAATGCAAATTGTGACGACCACAATTGTTTAGCTTCGAGATACAGCGTGGAAACAGACCCTTCAATCCACTGAGTTCATGTCGGCCATACTCTAGTTCAATGTTATCCTACTTTTACATCCTACACACTAGGGGCATTTACAGAAGCCAATCAAAAGTGCAAAACCTCCATGTTTTTGGAATGTGGGGGGAAGCCGGAGAACCCGTCGAAAACCCACGTGGTCACAGGGAGAACGCACAAACTCCGTACGGACAGCATTCGTAGTCAGGATTGAACTCGGGCCTCTGATGGCGTAAGGCAGCAACTCTACCGCTGCGCCTCTGTGCCCACCCAACTCTTGTGTCTAGTGACTGGAAGGCATTTCACTTTCTAGTTTTGCAAGAACGTAACACTGCTGCGACAGTGCCTAACCGGGAAACCCACGTCACCAAACACCTCCACGGGCAATTCAACATGCGTGGAGCTCGAATATTTGGACAGCTCGTGTTTCCGCTATTGCTTTGAAGGAATGTTCTAGAAAGAGTTCAGAGTGGGCAACAACAATGGTGCAGGCTTGAAGGGGTTGGAGCTGGCAACGGGACATTGAAGTAGGTACCTGAGAAAAGAACTGGGAGGGTGAAGCTGAGATGGGGAATGTGGAGCAAGCAACTAGAGAGGCTGCCGGTGGTTGAACTGGCACCGCAGGTTTTGAACAAAGAATAATAACTACCTTATGTTAAAAATAAGTACTTGGGATGTTCTTGGGTTAAAATCGCATCATCTCTCTGTACAAGTGCAACAAGGTGTGAAGGCTAAAGAAAGCTCTGATAAATAGAAATTCAGATAGGGTGGCATGGCGACCCAGGTTCAACCCCGACTACGGGTGCTGTCTGTATGGAGTTTGCACGTTCTCCCCGTGACCACGTGGGTTTTCTCCAAGATCTTTGGTTTCCTCCCACATTCCAAAAACGTACAGGTATAATGGATGGGATTTATATAGCGCCTTTCTAATACTCAAGGCGCTTTACATCGCATTATTCATTCACTCCTCAGTCACACTCGGTGGTGGTAAGCTACTTCTGTAGCCACAGCTGCCCTGGGGCAGACTGACGGAAGCGTGGCTGCCATTCTGCGCCTACGGCCCCTCCGACCACCACCAATCACTCACACACATTCACACACAGGCAAAGGTGGGTGAAGTGTCTTGCCCAAGGACACAACGACAGTATGCACTCCAAGCGGGATTCGAACCGGCCACCTTCCGGTCGCCAGCCGAACACTTAGTCCATTGTGCCATCTGTCGTCCCAATGGTATGGAGGATAATTGGCTTGGTGTATGTGTAAATTGTCCCGAGGACAATGTTAATGTGTAGGGATCGCTGGTCGGCGCAGACTGGAAAGGCCTGTTTCTAATCTAAACTGAAACTAAAATGTGAACTTTTGGAATTGAATAAGTAAACGGATTAACATTGAAATAAGACGAGAAAATAATTTGGACGTCATTCTTCAACCAAAATGGTAGAGGACCAATGGAATTATGGGACGTTTCTGAACAACTTCACACATACCGATGATTTTAAGACAGGGTTATCTGGGTTCAGTCTAATGCACATAAGATAAAAATCAAGTTACTCAGATATATGTGTCTAGCTAAAGAGCAGTGGAAATACTGTAGGTGGGATGTCAGAAATCACAGCAACCTCTCACAACAAAAGCAGAAGTTTTGTTCAGAGCAGAAGTTTCGTTTAGTTTATGTGTAGGAAAGAACTGCAGATGCTGGTTTAAATCGAAGGTAGACACAAAATGCTGGAGTAACTTAGTTTAGTTTAGTTTATTATTGTCACGAGTACCAAGGGACAGTGAAAAGCTTTTTTTTTCCAATCCAGTCAACGAAAAGGGAGTGGCATAGTGGCTCAGCGGTAGAGTTGCTACCTTACAGCGCCAGAGACTCGGGTTCGATCCTGACTGAGGGTGCTATCTGTACGGTGTTTCGCTATGACCGCATGGGATTTCACTGGGTGCTCGGGTTTCCTCCCGCACACCAAAGATTTAAAGGTTTGTAGGTTCATTGGCTTCTGTAAATTGTAAATTGTCCATAGTGTGTAGGATTGTGCTAGTGTACAGGGTAATCGCTGGTCAGCATAGACTCGGTGGGCCGAAGGGCCTGTTTCCACACTGTAAGTCTAAAGTCTAAAATACTATACATGATTACAATCAATCAAGATAATGGGTGTAAGAAAAAATCTGATTAAAGATAGTTCAATTGTCTCCAATCGGGTGGACGGGAGGTCTAGCTGGTGGGAGAGCGGTTCAGCTGCCTGAGAACAGCTGTGAAGAAACTCTCCCTGAATCAGGAGGTATGTGTTTTCAATCTTATGTACCTCTTGCCTGATGGGAGAGGGGAGAAGAAGGAGTGCCCGGGGGTGAGACTGGTCCTTGATTATGCTGGTGGCCTTGCCGAGGCAGCATGAAGTGTAGATGCTGAGTTGAGGGTCCTTATATATAAGTTATGTGTCTAAAGGCAATCCCAATCATTTATACTGGTGCAGACATTAAGATTAATCGATGAGGAGTTCATCTTGAAACATACAAGATTTGTGGCCACAGTATATAAAAACTTCTAACTAATTAAATGTTCTGAAGAAGGGTCTCAACCAAAAACATCGTCGAGATGGGGCACCTAAGGGACCATATTAGGAACCTGGAGCAGCAGCTCGATGACCTCTGTCTGGTCAGGGAGAGTGAGGAGGTCATTGAGAGGAGTTATAGGGAGGTAGTCACTCCAAAACCACGGGAGGCAGACAAGTGGGTCACGGTTAGGAAGGGCAAGGGGCAGAGACAGGGACTAGTGAGTACCCCGGTGGACCAAAAAAGTAACAATCTCAGGATTACTGCCTGTGCCACGCGACAGTGAGAGTAGGAATGGAATGAGGTGGAGGATAAATGCGTAGCTGAGGGACTGGTGCAGAGGGCAGGGATTCAAGGTTCTGGATCATTGGGACCTCTTTTGGGGAAGGTGTGACCTGTACAGAAAGGACGGGTTGAACTTGAACCCGAGGGGGACCAATATCCTGGCGGGGAGATTTGCAAAGGCTACTGGGGAGACTTTAAACTAGAACGGTTGGGGGGAGCGACTCAAATTGAGAAAGCTAGTAGACAGTGTGTGAGGCAGGAGGCAGAGAAGGGAAGCACTCAGACCCAACATGTGGAATGGAGGGTTATGGTCTGAGTGCAGGTAGATGGGACTAGGGGAGAATAAGTGTTCGGCACGGACTAGAAGGGCTGAGACGGCCTGTTTCCGTGCTGTAATTGTTATATGGTTATACCCATGTGCTCCAGAGATACTGCCTGAACCTCTGAGTTACTCCAGCACTTTGTGTCCTTTTACTCAATCATCTTATTTGACTGAACAGCACGATCAGACTAAGTAGTCTTATTATAAACTTGCTGAATGGTTAAGCCACTGGATGAAGCAAGATTTTTTGGCAATACTTCTTTGCTTTTAGCAACACCTATCCAGAAAGCTGCAGAGTTTCACACTGCACTCCTGACTTTCTCCTTTCTGAGGGGGCAATTAGGAGCTACTTTCGGCTAAATACATGGCCTTACACCTGTTCTTATAGTCATTGCATTCATGCATCTGAGTTTCCTGGAGAGGTAAAGATCTGAGGAATTGAAAACAATTGCTGTTTATTAAGCAGAATATTGCAACAGTGAAACAACTGTTACAGCTGCAACCTCATAGCGCCAGAGAAATGGGTTGGATCCTGACCTCGGGTGCTGCCTGTGCGGAGTTTGCACGTTCTCTCTGTGACCCCGTGGGTTTTTTTCCGGGTGCTCCAGTTCCCTTCCACATCCCAACCGCGTGTAGATTTGTAGCATAATTGGCCATTTGTAAATTGCCCCTAGTGTGAAGGAAGTGGATGTGAAAGTGGGATAACATAGAATTAGTGTGAACAAGATGGTCGGCACTGACACTTTAAGCCAAAGAGCTTGTTTCCATGCTATACCTTTCAATTGATTCAATCGATCGATCAATTTCTCCAATCTTGGGGGTCTCCAATTTAGAATCCTTTGATAAACAATCCCCCCCAGTGGTCACCTCCTCAGCCTGATAACCAAGTTCACATGTTCACAAGTTATAGGAGTAAAAGTAGGCCATTCGGCCCATCGAGTCTACATTTGGTCATGGCTGATTTCTGCCTCCTAATCCCATTTTCCTGCCTTCTCCCCATAACCCCTGACACCCGTTCTGATCAAGAATTTGTCTATCTCTGCCTTAAAAATATCCACTGACTTGGCTTCCACAGCCCTCTGTGGCAATGAGTTCCACAGATTAACTACCCCCTGACTAAAGAAGTTGAGGTCGAGTTTGTTGCATTGGGAATTGCTGACATATTTAAAGTTGCCGGCTCTCCCTCATTTCCTGCAAGAACTGCTGAGCTCATGAACATTTCCACTCCAAGAATTACAAATTGTACTTGCAATTAGTGCGTCTCCCAATCATTCCGTTTCCAGCTTCACTGTGCAAACACGTCCATTATTTTTATCTCCCAGATTATTAAACCCATCAGCTAACGGCATTGTATGTCATAGTATATTAATATATGCCGAGCCCACATCACGACAGTCAGAGAGATGAATTAATGGATCTTTCCGCGGGTTTGGCAGCTTATGTCATTGATCTTATTTTTCGCGGTCTGCTTTCTCTTTAACTAAAATAATGCTCTTTTCTTTTTACAAGAAGACCGGGAGCTGTTTACAGCCTGCTGATAGTCAACAGATAAAAATCTTTATACTTTGGTGCAATGTTTCTGATGCCCCAGAGGGAAATTTTAACCCTCTCAAACCCTGGGGTGGTAGAAGGTGGGTGGTAGAAGGTGGTGCAGGAATGGTGTGTGTATATATAAGAACTTAAAGGCTTTTAAAGTGCCAATGTGACTCAAAATTCCCTTCCCCCCCACCCCCTTCCCTCAGTCTGAAGATGTGTCCTGACCCAAAACGTCACCTATTCCTTTTCTCCGCAGATGCTGCCTCACCCACTGATTTACTCCAGCGTTTTGTATCTATTCAAATTGCCAGTGATTTTTTTTTTGGATATCCAACATCAGCTATTTTTTGCTCCGGTTCCACCACCTGATTAATTTTCAAACATACTGTTCAAAGACCCACATTAATTAAGCAGCAACTGCATTCTTGTAAATAAACAATTAATAATTCATCTATTTTCCTCGGTCATTAATAATGTCTTTTAATGTTTGTTTGGTTCTAGGATGCAAATGAATTCACTATGTGATGTGCATGACTGAACGTACTACAAAACTGGTCAGGAACCAGGCAGTGTCAATGGTTACAGTGCAGCTATGATGGCTTCAGCTGAAGCCAGCTATAAATCTTACTGCTTACTCTGAGCCCTCCTTCGAGATTTTAATATTGAGAAAAAAATTAAACTTAAATCTAATTGTTCCATTCCTCTCCATTAATCCTTTGCAGTCTCACCATTAAAGGGAATTGAATACAACATCTCTAAGTTTGCGGATGACACGAAGCTGGGGGGCAGTGTTAGCTGTGAGGAGGATGCTAGGAGGCTGCAAGGTGACTTGGATAGGCTGGGGGAGTGGGCAAATGCATGGCAGATGCAGTATAATGTGGATAAATGTGAGGTTATCCACTTTGGTGGCAAAAACAGGAAAGCAGACTATTATCTAAATGGTGGCCGATTAGGAAAAGGGGAGATGAAACGAGACCTGGGTGTCATGGTACACCAGTCATTGAAAGTAGGCATGTAGGTGCAGTTGGCAGTGAAGAAAGTGAATGGTATGTTAGCATTCATACAAAAGGATTTGAGTATAGGAGCAGGGAGGTTCTACTGCAGTTGTACATGGTCTTGGTGAGACCACACCTGGAGTATTGCGTACAGTTTTGGTCTCCAAATCTGAGGAAGGACATTATTGCCATCGAGGGAGTGCAGAGAAGGTTCACCAGACTGATTCCTGGGATGTCAGGACTTTCATATGAAGAAAGACTGGATAGACTCGGCTTGTACACTTTAGAATTTAGGAGATTGAGGGTGGATCTTATAGAAACTTACAAAATTCTTAAGGGGTTGGACAGGCTAGATGCAGGAAGATTGTTCCCGATGTTGGGGAAGTCCAGGACAAGAGGTCACAGCTTAAGGATAAGGGGGAAATCCTTTAGGACCGAGATGAGAAAAACATTTTTCACACAGAGAGTGGTGAATCTCTGGAACTCTCTGCCACAGAAGGTAGTTGAGGCCAGTTCATTGGCTATATTTAAGAGGGAGTTAGATGTGGCCCTCGTGTTTAAAGGGATCAGAGGGTATGGAGAGAAGGCAGGTACAGGATACTGAGTTGGATGATCAGCCATGATCATATTGAATGGTGGTGCAGGCTCGAAGGGCCGAATGGCCTACTCCTGCACCTATTTTCTATGTTTCTATGTTTCTAAAAGAAAACCAAGATATTAGCTTATACAATCAAGAACATTCAGGTTCCTCCTCTTGAGAAAATCGAGATGGAATTTTCTTTCCTTTAAATGTAATTATTTTTCTCTAATCATTTGCTTCATCTAACGTGCTTGTGAAACAACCCAGCATCCAGGGATCAGTGGTGGAAGAACGCCTGGTGGGAGTCCGACATACCAGCATCACGATTACTGAAGGAGTCTCCCTTTGCCCAAGGCCATTGAGCTACAGCTTATGGGGTAGGTCCTGGTAAAATGGTGAGGAGTGGGGGAGACAATCAGTTGAGAGGTGGGCTTGTGGACAGAAGGCTGGTGTTACGGCAGCGATGCTTGAATCCAGGAAAGGCCGGACGCTCTCATCACCCTTTCACCATTCAGATGGGATTGAGAAGTTATGAGGAATGTGATAAAGGTGGAAGTATACAGCATGCTGCCATTATATGAAGGACGTTTAAAGGTGGTAGGACATGTTGAGACTATGGTTAGTCTCGCATGTAGGGTCCAACCTAAATTAAACTGCATTAAACACTTGATAGAGGTAATAATAATAATAATAAATTTTATTTAATGGGCGCCTTTCATACATCTCAAGGACACCTTACATAGTAATCGGAATAAAAACATATAATCGGAGTAAAACAAGTAATTAAAGACATCACAATGACACAAATTAAAAACAGAATTCAATCCAAAAACAGAAAATCAAAAACAGTGTGAAGAGAGAGCAGCGGCAACCAAATCGTGCCAGCGTCCACTCTCTCTTCACGGCAGCCATCTTGGACACAGACCTACAAGATTACAGTTAGACAAAAAAAATCATCCCCCCACAGTGGATAGCACTGTGGAGGAAGGCACAATGTCCAGTCCCCACCCCATGATCACCCCAAAGTCAGGCCTATTGGGGCCACCGCAGTTGCCTCTACGGAGGCCCGATGCCCCTGGCCGTTCTCACCGGGTGGTCTTGCCCCGGCGTCGGGAGAGTCCTTTCGGCGGCTGGGCCACTTGGAACGGCCGCTTCTTGGTTGGAGCCCGCGGCTGCCGAAGCCGACAAGGCCGCGTCGGTTTGGCGCTCCCAGGCTCCAGATGAAAAAGTCGGCGCCCGCTCTCCTCACTGCCGCCTTGCCGCCTCTACGCACACCGTCTCTCCGCACGCCGCCTCTCCGCTCCGCAAACCCGCAGCCCGGAGATGTTGCTCACGGCGGTCCAGCTCGCCAGAGCTCCAGTGCGGCGACCCAGGCAAGGCATCGCCCGCTCCGCTCCGCTCCAGCGCTCCAGCGCTCCAATGCAGTGCCGCCACGCAGGCCGAGGTGCTGGGTGGTTCCCGCCAAGAAACGGCGCTCCAAGACCGCTGGTAGGCCACGACGACGGGTCGACGGGCAGCCCGGAAAAAAGGCTGCCACACCGACCAGGTAGGGACCTATAAATAAAGTAACACCTACCCCCCCACATTAAAAGACCATATCCCCTACAAACAAAAAAACAGGACTCACTAAAAACTTTTTAAAAAACGGATTTAAGACGGACGGCTCACCAAGGTACACATAAAAATGCTGAAGAAACTCAGCGGGTGCAGCAGCATCTATGGAGCAAAGGAAATAGGCAACGTTTTGGGCCAAAACCCTTCTTCAGACGGGTTTCAGCCTGAAACATTGCCTATTTCCTTCGCTCCATAGATGCTGCTGCACCCGCTGAGTTTCTCCAGCATTTCTTTGTGTACCTTCGGTTTTCCAGCATCTGCAGTTCCTTCTTAAACAGTTGATAGAGGTATTTGAATCTCCTAGGAAGTTGAGGCGGAAAGCTTACTAATATAGACACAGAAGCCTGCCATGTGGAACCTTGTCAAATACCTTGCTGAAATCCATATATACAGCTCTGCCCTCATCAACCTTTTTGGTCACATCTTCTAAAAACTCAATAAGATTTGTGAGACACGAGCTTCCATGCACAAAGTTATGCTGACCATTCCTAATCATCCCTATCCATAGAATTGTTTGTATATCTTATCCCTCAGAATACTCTGTAGTAACATTCCGCCCACAGGCGTTAGACTCACTGGCCTGTAGTTCCCAGGCTTTTTCCTGTGGCCCTTCTTACATATTTCCATTCAATCTTTGATTAAATCTCTCTCCGATCACTTTAAACCCATGTCCTCTGGTTCTTGATTCCGCCACTCTGAGAGTCATTGGCAGAGTACCTATTCAGGGTCAGGGGAAGCAAGGCTATTTCCTTTAGGCTCTCCATAGTCCTGAACTTACAGCCCCAGCCTGCTCATCACAAGCCACCCTTTCACTCCTGACTATCAGCCCACTTCCAGTTTGTCAACAGATATTTTCCACCACTCAGGGCGGCACGATAGCACAGCGGTGGAGTTGCTGCCTTACAGCGTTTTCAAGGCCAGAGACCCGGGTTCGAACCCGACTACGGGTGCTGTCTGTACGGAGTTTGTACGTTCTCCCCGTGACCTGCGTGGGCTTTCTCCGAAATCTTCGATTTCCTACCACAAAGACGTACAGGTTTGTAGGTTAATTAGCTTTGGTTTGTATACTTGGTACAAGTGTAAATTGTCACTCGTGGGTGTAGGCTTGTGTTAATGTGAGGGGTTCGCTGGCCGGTGCAGACTCGGTGGGCCGAAGGGCGTGTTTCTGCGCTGTATCTCTAAACGAAACACTCCTCCCCACTTAATCAAGATCCATGCTAAAGATGCAGTACAATGGTCATCGGATATCTGAATACTCCTTCAGTAATCCAACCACAATGACGGTGACAATAGACATCTTGCTCCTTCTCACTCAGCGCAGTGCCCTTAACAATCTACTCCAAGAGCGATTGGCATCCTTCCCTTGAAATGAATCTTTCCGTGAGCCATCTCTATTAATTTGGAAGGTTAACACTAAATAATGAATAAAGGATGTTTTGGAGCTAGTTCAACAAATGGGTCTGTTCTATAATTCACAGTGGAGAGGTTTGATGTGCATAAGAAAGGGCAGTGCAATTATGTGCAGTTTAGGTGAACTTTGGCTTCGACAGTAGGTCTGAAGAAGCAAATTAAACCTTGAAACCCACTAGATAGTAATGCAGGTCAAGGGCACAACATTACACTGAATGTTTTCCTTGAAGACTTGAAGAAGAAGGATTTAGAACAAAGAAGTAACTATTAAATGATTTTGTCAACTGAAAACTCCATAAATACAGTATTTGATGTGATTTTCTAGCTGCTGGGAGCTATTAGAAGATCAGAGCTAGGTGCAATTATGTTCAGATCTGTGCTTCAAGCTGCAGTGAGGCGAGATTGTGGTTTACGTATTCAGGGCTCAAACTCTCTGTGGCAGAGGTAGCTCTAATGAAGATTAAAATGTGAAGGAAGATGTGGGCCATCTAGGGAATTAGACAAAGTGTTGGATCAATAATTGAATTAATTGAGCTGAGGAATGAGAGGAAGTGAAATGAACATGGCCCAGCAGGGGTGAAGGCACTGTTGAAGCGATGCGCTGAATAGAAGGAAACATGGAACAGAATCCGTGCAGTGGGCGGCACGATGGCACAGCGGTAGAGTTGCTGCCATACAGTGCTTGCCACGCCGGAGACCCGGGATCCATCCCGACAATGGCTGTACGGAGTTTGTAAGTTCTCCACTCGACCTGCGTGGGCTTTCTCCGAGATCTTCGGTTTCCTCCCACGCTCCAAAGACGTACAGGTTTGTAGGTTAATTAGCTTTGGTTTGTATACTTGTAAATTGTCCCTCGTGTGTGCAGGATAGTGTTAATGTGCGGGGATCGCAGGTCGGTGCGGACTCGGTGGGCCGAAGGGCCTATTTCCGCGCTGTTTCCCTAAACTAAAACTTAACTAAGAATCATCTCCAGAGTTGTAGAATTGAAAGAATTTTGACATGTCCAACAGGCAAAATATTCAACCCACGCCCAACTGCATGGATCAATGCATTGGTCAGATGCGGGTAATCGCAAGTTCAAGGAGCAAAATTAGGCCATTCCAACCATTAAGTCTACTCCGCCATTCCATCATGGCTGTTCTGTCTTTCCCTCTCAACCCCATTCTGCTGCCTTCACTTCATAACCCTTGACACCCTTACTAATGAAGAATGTGTCAGTGTCTGCCTGAAACATATCCATTGAATTGGCCTCCACCACCGTCTGCGGCAATGAATTCCATTGATTCACCACCCTCTGCCTAATCAGATGTATTATTAATTCACACCTGCGGATTATGAAGGAGGGGGAATTAATATTCATCCGGCTTGCTCATTATAACGGTCTGCGTTTTGTGGGGAATCGCCAGCTCATCTGCTTATTCTGACGTGACGTGACGTTCCACGTGACTGCATTTTACACAACATGACTTTATCATGGCACTGGGACTGCCAATTAAGGACCAGGCCATAACTCGACCTGCACCAACCAGTCTGTTCCTTACCTGTAGTTCTGCAGGGGGTTTGATAATGCAGCCTGCTCGCATCAGTTAAAATTACCTGCATCACTTAAAGCTGACCTTGAAAGGGAAGATAGACACAAAAATCTGGAGTAACTCAGCGGGACGGGCAGCATCTCTGGAGAGGAGGAATGGGTGACGTTTTGGGTCGAGACCCTTCTTCAAACAGATCCCTTCAGAAAGGGATGGTGTATTCTGTCTGCAGCACATTCTGCCAACAGGGAAGGGAATGAGTTCACCTTTGGAAACAGTGACAACTGGCACAATACTGGAGAGATCTAGGGCCAAGAGTTTTAGAAGCTGTACTGGTACTTTTGATAGGTGTTTGCTATCCAGAGAGGGTGTCCCAGTGTCAAATTAAATTCGAGAGTCTTTTGTAACTTTCCCTGTATTCACTTCCCCTTCAACTTCATCTTTATACTCCCAATTTGTCAATCCCTCCCCCCCACTATTTAGGTTAAACCCACACGTGTAGCCCTAGCAAACCTGCCTGCCAGAACGTTGGTCCCCCTCCAGTTTTTTGCCCACGTGCACAACGTTCACCTTCCCTCTCGAGGATGTTCTGAATTTGGTGCATGACATCTTGCACCCTGGCACCAGGGAGGCAACGGACCATCCTCGCATCTCGCCTGCCGCCACAGTATCTCCTGTCCGCACCTCGAACAATGGAGTCACCCACCACTATGGTTCTGCCCAACGTCGGTCTCTCCAGTCGAGTCCCATCTCTAGAATTGGAGTCACCGACCTGTCCTCCGCTCGGACTGGAAACGTTGTCTCTCCCGACAGTACCTGTTTTCATTAGGCACCTGGGTCTCCTGCACTCCACGGTTACCATCCTTTCGCTCAGTCACACACGTTCTTCGTTCTTCCCGTATCCTTGGCGTGACCACCTCACTGTAGGTCCAATCCAGGAGACTCTTGTTTTCCCGGATGGCCCTGAGGTCATCCAACTGCTTCTCCAGTGCCCCAACACGGTCCTTCAGGAGCTGAACCTGGATGCACTTGCCACAGTTGTAGCAGCCAGAGGCTCCATCC